>NC_060234.1:33391029-33695296 GCF_021155775.2 Neodiprion pinetum
TTCCGGGTCTGTCGATATGTCACATTCACATCGATTCGTCTTCGATTTCTATGCTCCGCGTTCCTCTTTGGAATCTGACAAATTGCCAGGTCGGTACTCGAGTCCAACGAGCCGATGACGCCCGGTCTCTTCGAACTCCAACATGTCCGACCAATTGACCGCAAGTTTCTCGGGGGCTATTGAAGAGTGCAAATAGGGCGTGAGGAAATCCATCGATCGAATAATGCTCGTCCTCGGTGTTCTTCTTGGCCTTTTTCAGGAAAGTTTGATACGGCTATCTCCCCCGGGTTTCTACTCGTTTCCAACTTATCGATCCGAGGACCCGACCAGCCGTTGACCAGCCCGTTCACTCGTGATAATCTTCCGTCCTTCCATCAAGCAGGCGAGGCACTGAATTATGTACTTTTGAAACTTTTCCTCTCTGATTTTCACCTTGCCTCATTGAAACGGTTCAGCATGGCCTTAAACCTTGGCACGTAATCCTTTGTCCTTGGCGGAAAAAGGTAAACTTTGATCCTGTTCAGAAGATCGTGCTTCGACGGTATCGATACGGAACTTGCTGAATTCTCTATAGCAGATGTTCAAAGAAAAGCGTTAGTTAGAGCGATCTGCGCCGCTTTCTCGGCCGAGATCAAAGCTCAAATGCCCGGTTAATGTTTTGCTCGAGAAAGTGACGACCAAAGAAATCACATTGATTTTAAGAGTCGAAAATAGTAATGTAAGAATCGACGCAGGTCTGCTTTTAATTTTCTCGCGTTTTCCAAAATATTCGATCACACTGTAAAACTGTATTATCCTACGTCAGAGTGAAACACCGAATAATTCTCACGGTATAACGATGTATTAATAGCCCAAGTCATAAATTGTTCACGTAAGCTGCCGAATGTTTATTCGCGCCGCCGCTGGACCTTGAGGCATCATTCGTTTTTGCGACGGTGGAATCTCGCTCAGGTTTACACATAAACCTGTCACGACTGCTGCCAATGTGAAAACTCACTCATAAAGCTGATGGAAAATAAATAACGATGAATTACGAGTGAGCCAAACGTATTTTTTTTTACTTGCATTGATTGTGCAATTTCTTCTTCTTTTTTTGTTGCTGTTACTATTATGCTTTCATCAGCAACTTGTATCAAAGGATCGTTACTTTTGCTATCTCTACTTATACTCCAAGTTGGAACCGCTTTGATATCGTATACTCGTACATCTTACTCTCCCGTTCCTTTCAGGATTTACCTACGGTTTTACCATTCAGTGGGTTGTGTGAGGTAAAATACGTTTCCATTTCCTGTGGAAATATACATACTTACAGAGTCCTCTACCATAAATCGAAAGAGACTTTCGACGTTTGATTTTACAATTTTTGCTTTCCGTTGGTTATGTTTATACAGTCAAATATTATCCTTTTGAACTTGCGAAGTCTGAAAGTAATATTCCTTCGAATGACTTTTGATTAACGTGAAGTATTAATTGAATAATTCAACTGCAGCGCTACCCTGCCTCCCGGTAGACTTATGCGATATTTCCCAGTAGAGAGCCGGAATTGAATTCGGTATTCCGCTTCAAAGTTTGATTTCCACTTTTCCGCTGCTCCGTTTACGGGACGACTGTTGAGTTGAAGTCAAATTGGTTTGTCGACGGTTCGGACCTTTCGGTGTAATTATAAGCCCGATGGAAATGCTTGCAGTAACGAAAATCGCATGGTGAATTCAAGTTGCAAAACAAATAAAAGAAGGCAATGCTTAAAAACAAAACGAAAGAAATTGAAGTACAATTTTTTTCACGACTGTCGCTTCGCGTAATGACCTGATCAGTTATACTCGCCAACGGTTAATGGTCAGGTCAGAGTTTGTTGAGTAGTTTAAGTCACGCGATGGCTAGCCGCAACCTCTGCAATGGCCGAAGAAACTATAAACATACGATCCGTGGTCTGCACGAAGCAGAGTCAAGAGGATTCTTGAAGAAACAGAAAAAGAGGAAGAAAAGGGAAGAGAGAAAAAAACGACCTCTCAAGGTTTCCATCGTTATTTTACCGGTTGACGTCGCATAGATCGACCAAACAGAGGAAGATAAAAATCAATTGTAAATTTTAACCCGATAAACAGGGCTGTTAGAGCGAGATAAAACCAAAACGTAAATTTAGGAAGAAAGACTACGCAGAAGTTAAAGGAGTTGGGGAAGAAAAAAATTCTTGAAACATCACCGCTTCCTTCGCTCTCCGACCTTTTTCCCACTTGTTCTCATCCCTCATCCGTATCTGAACATACGTGCGTGACGGATTTTTAGCCGCGTGTATTCAAGGTCCAAAATTTCGCCGTCAAAGTACGGTATCCAACAATGGTATAAATTCGCCCATCATTAAAACCCTGCAAAACCATAAAACTCTCCATATACTCGGGATTATGCTTTGAGCACACTCGGGCATAGAACCAATATATCTTTTGTCAAGAGATAAGCTGCGGTCCGCACGGAGTGCTGCTACAGCTCAACTCTCAGAAGATACTGAGAAATGATCCTGATACACACTGCCAAGACCATGGGCTTTGATGATGCCCGGAGACGTTCGCTTGCGGCTAAATCTCGAGGATGAATCGTCAGGCCGGACTGTCTGAATCAAAAGTTGAGAAGAGAGAATATTTGCGACAGTGGCAGTGAACTACTCATTTATGATAGAAATAAATCCAAACGAATTCGAATATAACAAGCTTACTGTAAGATATTAATTATTTGAAAAGGGGTCTTACGATTAGACCGTTCAAAATGATTCAACTGCTGTTTCTGATCCGATCTAAATATGTTGGGGGTCATTTTCGTAACCATAAAGATTTCTAGAAAAAGAAGCCTCAAGTTTTTTTATACAATATATTTTGCTATCGGATGAAAATAGATTTGTGCAAGTACGATACAACAGATTTTGGTTAGCAGTTGTTGTTGAGCGCTAAAACTATAGGTACTTTAACGTTTCTTTGAAAGTTTACAACACAATTTATCGGTATCTGATGAGCGAGGAGAATGAGCCTCAAAAACATGTGAATTCAATAGCTTCGAATTGTTCAATTATAAAACCTCGATATCTTAGCAATTGTGTCACTTGAATTTGCCCATACTTATTTCTATTACATAGTAGGGATGTCGTTCTACTCGAGTTTAGCATCACCCGGAGCCAACAACGTTGCAAGATAATCTTTGAGCTTTTCTTCCCCTCTTTTCTCAACTTTCGATCCAAACTCAACGGCCCTTTCATCTTTCAAACCTTCAACGGTTCCCCCAGTCACACCCCTAGAGCAAGTGCCTCCTTTATCCACGTAGTTTTTCACCTCCGTGATACATTACAACCCCCAAGGAAAACGGGTCGACGTCCCTGCTTTACGCGGAGTGATTTTGTTGATACTCCAACTCAGATACGTGTAACGCACATAACCGAAAACGCGGAATATCGCGTATCGATGTTGAGTCGGATGGAGACGCGTAGCCTCCAGGTACCTAGGCAACGGGACGGGACCAAACGGAGCAACAGGGTGCCCGTAGATCTCTGACGTCGAGCATCCGCCTCTGCGTTGGGAGATGTTTATGCGCATATCCAATGTACCTACCCAGCTGCGGTTTACATCCGCATGTGAAGAAGACACGCGCAGTTTAACGTACAGCTTGCTATCCCAGCCTCAATAACATTTACATACAACCAGGGTGCCGGCTTGGGGTAACTTTTGGGTGCTGCTGATTTATAATCGGTAGAAGGTTTCATCATTTCGGTGATTGATGGTGGAAATTAGTGACAGCCTGCACGAATATTTAGGTTCAATTTTTCTATAGCTCGTCTTCGCTTATCGGTCGTCACCGTTTTTGAAAAAAATTACTTGCTTAGCTATATGTAGTAAAGGTTACCAGTAGTAGAAAGATTAAGCAGTATATGTCTGATAATTCGTAATCTTGTAATTTATCGTGTGATTTCTTATATATTTTATCGAATTTACAGGATAAATCATGTAATAAATTACACGCTGAATTCTTTCCAAACATTTTATGATTTAACACGTGAACATTTTCAGTAGGGTGAGCAGTGGGAAATCTAAAAATCTCTGTCTTGAACGGTTTTTGATTTATTTGGTTCTTTCGAGGTCGCAGATTTCGTTGGAGGAGAACCGCTGAAGCGTGACTCAGCAAAGCCACTGGCTTGGCAGTCTCAAAACAGTTTTGAATACCAAACAGATGTCATCTCCCGTAGATGCTAAACGCCTATTTGATTATGTTTCTGGGCCAAGAATAGAAAAACATTCCAGTCTTACGCCGTCGTGCGTGGTGCAAATATTGATCGGAAACACCATGGCACTAAACGTGCGTTTCGAGAGAAGATGTTGCGTTTACGTTTTCCACACACATAGCTGGCTGATGATGACTACGGGATAAACAAAATTAACGATGTGCTTAGACGAGTTATGACACTTCGATGTGTCATTTTGTGTACATTCCTTTTTTCTTCATCAACACATTTTGCCAGAATTTATTTGTGTGTAAAACATTCCGCGAATATCGAGACTGTAGAAATGATAGTAAAAACTCTGAGCTTATCGCTTGTTTTATGAAACAATGAAACGAATGTGTATCTCATGGCGTATATAGTATATACGTATTGTTGGTTTTCATTCATTTTTCGGTACGGAACAAGTTTGAGAAACTCGTTCTATTGAAAGTACAAACTGCGAGAAAAACGAGGGAAACATATTTAGCTCAAAATTTGATTACGGAGAATCGCCAAATTATGACTCTGAAATTTTAGGTGACGCAGGGTTCTTTCACGAAATTCTCTTCGTGTATGTACGTATATACGATGTTAGAGTTTGGATTGAAGTGCGAATATCCTACGAACCATTGTAAATTTTTTTCAATTAAAATTGGGGTGTTATTCGACGTATAATAATAAAACGTATTACCGCGTCTTTATTATACCGAGTGGGCAGGGTGATCACGTAATCCAAGCCTTATAAGCAAGCCCGGAATTACCAGAGGATATAAACCTACTTTTCTGTTACACACGCCAGTGAATAAAACTATAAAAGTCACTCTTCATGTTCGCTATTCTCAACGCCGAAGCGATTTGGAGAAATAACGTCCGTATAGTCGGCGAGTGGCTACAGAGCAATATCGGGTGGAGTTTGATAAATTTTTAATGGCATATCTCTGGAAAGTTCAACTTTGTCGGGGACGAGTAAAAACTCGGAGGGTTTTTAGATTTATTTCTCCCCGCGTGATTGTCTCTGAATTTTTTATACAAAACGGGGCAAAAGATTTTCGAATCGCGAAACATTTTTTCATATCAATAACAATTTTGTTACAGTAACGAAATATATTTTTACCCTTATACGTACTTTGATTGTACCCTTGCAAAGAAAATTTTTTCCTTTCAGGCTTCTCTCGGTGTAGGGGTGTAAAGAAAACGTGATGTATAGACTAGGTGAAGGTTGCGACACTTTGACATTTGGTTTAGATCGATTGAATATTTTCGTGCCTATAAATTAATCGGTAATGACTGAGCGTGCACGGTTTGTAAAAATAAGAATATTAAAAGGTATAGAAGTTGATCACTGAAGATGATTAGTAAATTAAAAGGGCTGCAGAGGCATCGCCAACTTTTTATCCTTCATCCTTCATGCCCTTCTTTATTTATTTTGTTTTATTTCTCTATTTGTCTTCTTTTCTTTTTTTAAGGAGTGACGTAATTTCGCGCATCGATGATTCGTTGTCTTCTATGGAAGATGAATAAATTAGTTATACAGTAAAAGATAATGATTTCTCTCTTTTCAAATGGCGTTTAAAGCAACTGATCATCAGTGTGAGTTACGATAAGTTAATAGCGGGAAGTGTTTGATAATCATAGGTTGAAAATAAATAAATATACCCGTAACTCCGAGAGAGCGATGGAAGAAGAGATACGGCTGCAGTGATTTAAAAAATCGTAAATGTCTAATAAACAAAGTAAATGAGATTTTTCCCCTCGCAAACATCATATTTTTACAACAAATGATTAAACCCGACTTTAATCTTGACTGCGTAGATAAAATACTGATTTAAATTTCGTTCAGGGCTTCTAGACTTGCACGTTTCCCTCCGAAAGACTTGAGATTTTCGAGTCTAGTCCGTAAGTCTTGGTTTTGGCCTCGTAGACTGGGAATAAAATTACGAAACAACAAATCTACCGGACATTGCCGGTTAGACTATTTCGTAAACTTAGCGCAATTGAGACCCGACTAATAAGTTTCGATATTAATAACTATGCGGAAATAGGCAAGGTTCGCCATACCGACCAATCAGATACGATTTCACAACAAAATGTATAACCGTCAAGGGAATGTAGAGTTAGAAGCGTAAAGTAAACTGCGATAGAGCCATGTATTAATGTGGGTATAGTGAAATGTGACTTTCTTGTTTGAATAAATTACTCTAGATATACGTGTCCCTTGGTCAATAATTATGTAATTAACGTCATGCTGTAACAACATTCTAGGCTTAACTCGCTATCGGTCTGGTTTATAATACGAGGAATACTTGTGAAACTTGCGCAATTATTTACTTCTGAATGGTAACACGCTATATATATTTCAAAGAAATTCATTCGGATTCACGGCAGGTCGATCAATGTTTATCAAGATTTCACTGAAATTTATAATACATTTCGCACATAACCGGGTATTTTATTTATAGGCATTGATTTATTCGGTAAAAATTTACATCAGCGATTCAATACATTTTTCAAATTATTAAGTTCATCTTATAAATATTGACTGAGCTCTATTTTATTGGGCTTACAGGTATGCATAACTACTTGAGCTGTTCATAGCTTACAATTAATTTGACTTACATTGTATACCGTACACTCATATATAATATAACATGTATATGTATACTATTTTAAACGTAAACGATTTCATCTCTCGTATCGTTCTTACAACAAATGATAATTTTTGGAATAAGCGTGATTTAAAGCGCACGGTAAAATAATCACGCGTAATATAAAGCGAAACAATATTTTTGAACCGAAACGGTAAGAATTAATAATATTACAATGTTTAAATTCTTATAACCACATCCGCGCCTACGAAAGTTACAGCATGATTACCTTATGAAAAATTTCACACGATTTATACTTATAAGTTCGCGAAGGGATGCGAATGCAACGCGGGAGCTCGAGAATTTTTTTAACCGATTACCTGTCAGGTGTTCAAGGAGTATCTGACAGCTTTTGTGACAGTCAGGCGTGTGTACCTTCGTTACATTTTCGCGCCGCCCGCGTTGAGTGATAAACGAAATCCGATGAGAATTAGAGGCGAAGGTAGGGGGCAAATAAAAAGAAGACGAAAAAAGTCACCGCGAAATGTACGCCCGGGGTTTTACTAGCTGTATAATATCCAGATACCCTGTACAGCACCAGAGGCGCTAACCGAACCGCGAAATATTTATAACTTTTATCACGGTTATACGACAATTGACGTCATACCGCGAAGCGCCTTTCCCTCCATCCCGCTTACTGTTGGTATGGAGGAAAATTTTATTTGTTGTGGTTATTAAAAAATTTTATAGCTAAATGAATGAGGCTGCAATAAGGTAGTTAAACTTAGTTGTTGGAAATCAACAAAAATTTTTTTTTTTATATCAACAAACATGGCACAAATAGGTAACTATTTAATGTGGCTATAGTCGTAGATACTACAGTTTCTTTACACATGTACTATAGGTACAAAACTCATTTTTATTTCGTGATCGGAACCATATTTCTTCAGTCATGGTGACAGATGATAATAGTTATGGAATGCACGTGGTAACTAAAACTAAAAACTCGTCGTTTTTGGAAGTACGTAGAAAAGCTGTGTACGCGAATTATCATAACGATTTGAAAATGTATGTTCAATTTGCAAATTCTTCGTCAACTTGAAGAATTTACGTATGGTAACGAAAGTGCATAAGATCTTTCCCTATACGCGGTGTAACTCGAGTGCGCGAGCAATTAATCCGTAGAATCGATATTTCGTGAGGTTCGTACGTACGAGAGAATCTGGGCTCGATAGCAAGAAAGCTTATCAAGGTTGTCAAGGGTGACCGATATCATGGAGTTACACAGGAGACGAGAATTCGTAGTAAAGGAGGACAGAGCAGTGAGAATGGATCAACTAGATGGAAAATGAGTGGTGAGTTTCGCATTTCATTTCAATACCTCTTCCCACACTTTGCTCTTGGCTGGGTTGAAAACAGTGTTACTTTTCATATTAAACGACTTGACATTGCTCGATAATTCAGTCCTGATTATTCAGAGCCAGCTTTATGACTGTTGCGTTAATTGAGCCGTTTAGAATTTTATAATTTTCTCTCTGCTTTCTCCACGTTGTAAAGACTGCACGAATTCTGCGAAGTATTAATCAGCCTCTATAAAGTTTAGCTTCAAAATTGTGAATAATTGGAAATGGAGAATATGTACGTATTTCTTTTTAAATTCGTCTCCGCATTCAAATCGTCCAGCTTCTGTAACATTTTGGATTGTACGTGTGTCTAATAACCGGTAAAACTGTTGAATAAAAAGATGTTACGTCAATTTTTTTTCTTCATTTTCACCAACAGATGAGAAACGAAGCGACCGGTTACAATTTCACTGTACTTTTCTCCTTCATGGATTACAGTCTTTTTTTTTTTTGATTCAGCTTTTGAATAACAGGAAGGAAGCGGAAGCTTAGCTTTTCTCAATAAAAATTAAAAACCGCCCACTTGAAATCCAAATAGCTTGACTTTGAAAAATTCAAATCTAAACATGTCATTCAGCCGAGCAAGCGATCAAACCGACGTCCTTTCGTCGACGTACTGTTACAATCAGGATCAGCTTGTCGCTTAGCAACGCGATTTTCCGTGCCGACGGTTGCATCGGTCGTCCGATAATTGGTAAAAAGTTAACCGTCGCATTTTTCCACGTTCAGAACCTCGTGTATATCGTATAGTTTAATTAGGTTTTCTTCGTCTATCGTTTTTTTTTTGTTTCTGTTTTATGTTTTTTTTTTTTTTATTTATATTTAATTTTTTCTGACGAACAAACGAAAACTAGCGGCGCGATGCTGATCTGTGCACACACCCATCGAAATCGAGCGAGTAGTGCGGTAACACGCTATTGATTTTCAAACACGTAAGACGGTGCGAGTCGCCTGGCTGACCAACACAATGGCACCGCTACTTAATCCACTTTATCAAATGAACTGGTTCTTCCTTCTCAGTTTGGCTCGTGTTCCTCAGACGAGGTTATACCCACCTTGTAACCTATACCTTGTATACCTACCTAACTTATTATATATACCCTGATATTCAGAGTCCTTGCGGACGTGGTTATAACATCGGAATCTAATAACGGAGAGTGTAGTGAAATGCTCGCCGAGTCTCGGGGAAATGTAAATATACAGACGAATCCGAACGGCTGGATAGTTGGCTCGTTTCAACCGTTAACGATTTCACGGATTAAATCTGTGACTGCAGACTTTGCGATCGTAAATCCATACCTCAGACACCCCCGTAGAGTCATTTGACTTTCGGATAGGTTAGATGGGTCAGATTTAGAAATGATCTAGAACAAAAAGCCGTTGTAACGGAGTGATCACTGTCGCTACGTGGCGTGTTTCCAGCGTCGCGACATACAGCCGGAGCTCAGATATTGCAAACAATTATTGTACGGAATAATATCTGCTGAGACAAGCTGATTGTTACAGGTTGTCACAATACGAGGAAAGGGAAAGGCAACGTCAAGTTAAAAAAGTATATGTATACACACGGTTCGCGGTGAATACAAAGAAACAAAGATGTTAGTACACCTAATAACAATTTCAAAACATTTGATTTGATATTGTTGCGTTCGTTATCCATCATCTACTTTCGTCAACGCTTCTATGACTAAGATAAATAGATTGTCATTTTTCACGTTGAAAACTTATGCCCTGTTTGTTGTCCGCTCCGTCTTAGTTGCGAT
The DNA here is from genome assembly GCF_021155775.2 of Neodiprion pinetum. NCBI lineage: Eukaryota > Metazoa > Arthropoda > Insecta > Hymenoptera > Diprionidae > Neodiprion > Neodiprion pinetum. The sequence goes on from NC_060234.1 coordinate 33,401,021, forward strand.
GATTTAGACTCCCTTGGCATTTCGAGGCTATTATACTGTAAATTATTATCATCACCCATACTAGAAACTCGCCTATGATGGTTGCATATGCTAACATAGTGTATTTACGGTCACTCCGAGGAGAACTCGAACCTGAGGTTGAAGAGTACCCTGAACTATACCTGTTCTCTTCCTCGAGGCGTCACCGAGGACCGCGTCTACCTTACTAGCTGTCCATATTTTAACCCCAAAGGGCATCGCATAATACTCTGCGTCGATAATTTAATATCGCTATTCCCATGCCCTGGCACCATTAAGCGGGAAAGGCCGCCGAACCGTAGAACGCGAGGAATTTTCCATCGGTGTTGTACCAGCTATGGAATTTCCAAGCATGGTAATAATCGACACGGATTGTCTCCCAATTATTTCTGTGAAACACGTGTGAGCTAATTACGAACATTGCAGACCTGTTTATTCAATCTACAGACTGATTCGATTATAATCGTGACGTTAATTTATCACCGGTATGGTTTTTCGTACAGCGTGAACAGCGTGGAAATGAAATTATGGAAAATCTACTTTTTCGATCGCTTGATCGAATTATACACTATATAGCAGCGAGCGATGTATTTGATTTAATTTATACGGAAAGCACAATCAGCTGCGGTGTTGCTTGTGAAGTTCGGAGTGCAGAGGCTGCCAGGCAAAGGGTGTATAACGGCAGCTCATCACTAATTGGTAGATGCTAGAATTTCCCGAGCATTGTAATGACTAATTAGTAATTAGGTACGGCATCAACATGTTCAAAGGAAGAACGATAAAGCTTGCATGGCATGACTAAACACCGCTATAGTTATAATAATAAGTTTTCGTTCGTAAAAGCTCAGTTGCTGTTATCACGCTGAGGGTTCGGTATTGATTTGAATTTTTTTCTTCTATTTCCTTATAATATTCTCGGTAAATTTTTCGTTTAAAATAGCGTACTTAATTATACATACAAATGTAAATCGTTAAAGTAACGAAACGGAGAATGAAGCGATCGGTTGGGTTCATCAGATCGTCTAACGATTCGTTGAGGCGTGTATATATACGTTACTTATATGAGTGTGAATTTTTTAGAGACTTGAATACTAAATTTGAGGAAGAATCGTATATTATATAATTCAGAGACGTACAACGGCGGGATCGAAGACAATAATTTTTTATTTCCTCGCTGCCTTCGTTGGCCCGCGGGTTGAATGAAGTAGGTAAAACTTGACAGTCAGTCGGCGGGTGTAATTACTCTCCGTAAGATCGGTCGGAAATATTCCGAGACAAACAGAGATGGAAACCTTCGGATCGATCGGCAAGTAGTAATTCTGTTTGCCTGTCCGTAGCTCCTGACGGTTTTATTTCATTTCACTGTAATTCACCTGTGAAGTGGCCTCTGTCCGTCACTTGAGTCCATGTAGCACTATGCCAGATTCCTCGCAGCGAGGCGTCGCATCGCTATTTTTTATTCACGAAACGGTGCTCGTTCCGAGCTGAGATATCGAACTGGATGGACGTTCAGTTAATTGGACACTTTTAATTCAACGGCATTCCGCTCGTTACAAATGATTCGTAAAGTTAAATATTTCCGAAGCTGTGCAGTTCTTTGCTACCAAAAAGTCACCAGACTCGAAAATATATTTCGAACAAAATCGTGAGTTGCTCACGCGGAATTATCGAGCAAACTTGTCACTTAAGCTTCACAAATACAATGGGCAATTATACAACGGCCGATTTAATTTTGATGCAAACTTATTTGAAAAGAATATTCCTACAGTTGTTAAATTCAATTCGCAGAGTATTCGAACACGCCTGCCTCGTTATGGACTTTGCCGTTTCATTCGAGTGGAAAACATTTGCGACAGTTCAACGCCCGACATTCCGCACCGCGAATGATCGATTATAATTATCTCACATGATAAAGTTCACTCAATTTCGCTGCGTGCCTTTTGCTAATTTGTACCGTTATTGCTTACTGCTTGGGTCTTCTCTCATTTGCGAACAACTCAGTCTAGACAATAAGATACAAGTGTTTCTAACCGTCTTTCTATACTATTTAAAGAATCCAATTAATCTCTTCGTTGTACAATAGTCTGATGGCGATGGCGTTAACGAAAGCGCCTTGTGATCATGGGATGAAATTCATTCCGAATAATATCTTGACTAGAAAATCATTTAATTGTTAATATTGATCGAAAACTAATCAACTTATACCGGTACCAGAATTTTATATTAATGAGATTGGTTGGCCAAAAATAAAAACTTTTTATCGCGAGATGGTCGTAAATTGAGTACTTACTGATTTCTGATATTCGTAAGCTACGAAGATCTCTTCAGTAATACTCTAATTGTGAACAAAAGGTTAGATAGATCAATGCTTTCTTTTAAGTCACTTCGAAATTGTAAAAAATCTAGCAGTTTCATTCGGTTTTACTCCAAAGTGGTAAATTTTATTAAGAAGAATATTTTTTACAAAGTTACGAGAACAGATTTATCATTCGGTATTCAATTCGATAGTGTCGAATGTTCTTTATCATAATCAATATTGCTATAACATTATACATGTTGTGAAATTGAATATCTAACGATGCCAACTTTATGAAATAAAAAAAAGTGTATCAGCCTCAAATTTAAAGAATCTTAATGGATTATTAACCATTTTGGAGCGAATTGAAACAAAGCATCGATTACTGGCGAACCAACCTCCTTATCGCAAACACACGCACACACAATTCGGTATGCTGACCGTCCAGGAAGGCTGGGAACGCAATCCGCCTAACGTGGACGCGAACTTCCCGTGTACAGGAGGTAGGTATAATCGCACCCGGGTTCCGAAATTCCTAATTAATTAATCCGAAGTGGTACCGAGGTCGGCTTAAGTATGGAAAACTCTTTGTTGCCGGGGTGGAGGGTCAGGGTGTTTTGGAGTCATCTCAACTCTGGTTGAAATCTTGAAGCAGGTCTGGTATGTTCTTAATGATCGGGGGCCTTTATGCGTCTGTGAAACTGACGAATTGCGGTCGCGCGGAAGGGAAATCTGTAATTTAGTACCTGTTCGCGGTGTTGAATGTCCAAGCGTTACGCGACGGTTAATCATAACTGATTGTTGAATTAACGAGCGTTCCGCCGATCCGCCACGGAGATTCCGCTTTAATTCAAGACGCTTCAGCATCAACGGCAGATGGGAGTAATTTAAGAACTTCGCAATTGGCGAATTTTATTCCCCTTCGTCAATTCGTGTAATTTCAGGGTCTTACCAGACCGGTTCTCTAATTAAAAAAAAAAAAAAAAAAAAAAAAACCGCTTAAACGCCGAGTACTACCGACAGCTCTGCAATTAAGTTTATACCTCGGGGGGCAGATCGGCGGCATGCCTAATCAACTCGGCCTCAAAGTGTAGTGTAACGATTACTGACGAGATAATGACCGTATCTTTCTCCGCCTTGGAGCAGAATGTGTATTCATAATCAATTATGCGGGTTTCCAGCTCAATTTTAAACGATACTTGTCAAATTATTTAGCGTTTGTAGCACGATGCCGTCGTCGCTTTCTTTCATTCTTGAGGCTCACAATCAGTTATGACGAGTCTTTGCTCTTGGAATGTACAAAATTCGGCATTTGGCACGGTGAACTTCAAGCTGCGCGTGGTTTGACAAAAATAGATCCAAAAAATTGTGCATGTATAAAGTTTTCAGCCTGTTCCTAAATGAAAAAAGCGCCAGCCCGGAAACCCTAGCTGATCCTCGACGCGATCTATTCAATTTTTAACGATACTCAATTATTTTTCAATATAAACCACTTTTTACAGTACCCAAAAAAAATATATAAAATATAAACTCTCTCTTAAAAAAAAAAAAAAAAAAAAAACAACATGAAAAATATAAAAATGGGCCATATCACCACAACGTACTCACCGTTAGTCCTGGGTAATGCAAAAAGTGGTTGATAGTGAAAAATAATTGAAATATCATTAAAAATTGAATATCTTGCGAAAAGGATCAGCGTTGTTTTTTTTTTCACCTACGAACAGACTGAAAACTTTCTGTACGCACGACTTTTGGATCCATTTTTGTTAAACCTCTTGCAGCTTAAAGCTCACCGTGTTGGACAGCGAGTTTATCTCTGCAGCACACGTGATCATACCTATAGTGCACTTGTACTCAATTGCAGTCGGTGCTCGTTGAATACCATACCTCAATTAATTAGGGTAGTTTCAGGCACAAATCTCCTTGCAAATGATCTACCAGTGCTCACCACTAATAGCTGCAGGCACGTCGAGTGGATGGAGGACCATGCATGAAGTTGAATGCTTACGGGATAGACACTGAACCGAATGCAATTGAAATCTAATCTCTTGGCGTGATTCACGGGCGTTTTTCAAACTGATCTTTGATCTTTGAACCGCGAAGGGAAATACAACAAGAATCAAAGTAACAACTCACGGCTGCAGGTTGTCCGAAAACAAAAAAGAGATAAAAATTTATCGGATAACGAGGCCGTCAGTTATTTAAGGGAGATGGAAATGGAAAGCCACCGGGGGCGTAAGAGCTTGAAGAATTGATTTCTTTTGCTTCTCGTTGCCCGGAGTGGTTTTGTTTCCAATAATTAACGGCTGCAAAAATAAATAACAAAACGAATTCGACGTTACGTTTAAACTTGACGGACAGAATAATTTTACCCCAGAATCGCATGTTGCTGTATACTAGGAGGTAATGTGTGTGCAGCCACACGTACTTGTAAAGGTATACGTCCAGCGGTCAGATCATCGGTGAAGATTATTCCTTCACCGCGAAACGTTGTATGTTGGTACGTAAATAACCACGTGTTCGTTTAACGACCGTAATGGCGACTAGGAGGTCGTAAACGTGTTTCAGCAGCTCAGCTGCCTATTGACGTTCATACTTCACCTGCGCCACGGAGCTGAACTAGCCTGCATATTCTATTTCTTATTTTTTTTACGTTTATTATTATTTTTCGCACCTCAGTTATACTGCAAATCGTTGTCACTACGACACGTCCCTAATGTCAATATTGACGCAGACACATTGATCGCCCTACAGGATCGTTAACGCAACCCATATTCAAGGGCTATTTACTTCAACTCTAAGAGTGGCGTTGCAATTCCTAGTTTTATTACTGTAAATATGGCGGTCTAAAAATTGTTGGCACCAGCTTTTATCCACGTATCCAGCCTTCCGAGATCCACCTGCATAAGATTATTTGTAGCGCGATCACTTAGTCTGACAGCACACGTAGTCTAGACTACTTCGGGGCAGTTGTGACCGCTCTAAGTTCAGCTCACATCAGCGCTCGGTGGTCGCATTGAGATTCCCGAGACTGCGGTTCACCCGGAATTCTCAAGTCGTATAATTTAATACGCCCCGAGAGTAGTTTGGAAGGTGAATGTGTGCATTTGTGTTATTGAATCTGAGTTACGTCCTCCACGCCGGAAGCGAAGTACGACGCGGTAGGTATACAAAGTACGCTATTTATTTCTTCCCCTCTGGGAAACTACGGTTGAATCGAATCGCAAGGTACTTTTCTCGATATTTTAATTTTCAATTGTCGAATCAATTGTATGGAAATTGTTCGCCGATCGATGTCGGCTCTGATTTCGAGACCCTGCTTCGTTATAATTACAAATCAGATCACGGTAACGAAAAATTGTACCAACTCACGCCCCGGGAGTGTTTACAAGCAGCTGAAATTTCTCGACTGTGATGAGAAAATTTTCAGTTACATTGCAGTCGTTCTTTGGTCTGAAAAAAAATAAAAAATAAAGAACAGAAAATCAGATGTTCGTGTTATATCGCTGAGATGGGTTTTAGCTGTCGAAACGGACCCGTATCTCGGCGAACAACGGTTTGATTTTTAGCTCTTTCACCACCTTTCAGTCTCGTGGAAAAAGGAATGAGCGAATTGGAAAGGCTGGCGTAAAAAGATCGAGCTTTAAGCTACGGCCTGGATGCCGGGACGGTTTTACGAAAGATATATTCACCTGTTTTGCATCTACATTGTCGCTGCGACGCGTCTCGGTTCTTAATTTTTCATTCGTGCCGTATAAGAACTCTTGTGTGCGAAGTAATGTTCATTAATGCCTTGGGTTTCCGGCTAACTTATTTTCGGTATGAATCAAAATACGAGCTCGATTGTATTACGAATTACGTGACAATGACCGGCGACGCAGTATATTTGAGAGACCGGGAGTCATTGTCAGATAATTCGTACAGAATCGAGCTCGCATTTTGTTTCGTACCGAAATTAAGTTAGCTGGAAGCCAAAGGCATTAATTAACATCACCGTACAACCAATTCCTTTAATTCGCCGTGCTTTCATTCCGCTGCACGGTTTCTGATTTCCGGTTTTCGCGGAATCACTTTCCAAAGATTGCCATCTGGTGTGTACCCATCTCGTAATTAAATTTCCTCTTGAATCAAGACTATGCTAAGAAGGGACGGAAACGGGGGATGGAATCGAGATTGAGAGATCTATACGTACAGCCGCAGCTGACTAGCTAGCGCTCGCGCAGAAACCGGAAGCGAATTGGCTCTGTCGGAGTGAAACTGGCCGGGACCGTCGTGACCAGGGATGGCCAAGAGTTCCCCGGGGTGCCTAGCAACAGGTTGCTACGCTAAAACTCCCTCTTCGCTTCTCTTCTTCCCTTCCGCTTTCTTTCGCCACGTTCGCCGTGCTTCTCGTCATCCCCCCGTCACGAGTAGATAATACGCCACCTAGGCATATATATACGTCTGTGTGTGCGTTGGCTCGCCTGCAAAAGAGACACACTCGCGACACAGCTAAATGCTTATGCAAACCTCGTTCTCACTCGAATTATCATAATTTGTCATTCCCTCCTCGCCAAGGGCTGACACAATTTTACCTCACGAGATATAGCGGCCGCGTTTTTCGAGACGCAGAGGCGATGCTGGGTATATTTGTTATTCACATATCAAGGTCCGCGACGGGGATTCTCGCAAATCCTTGTCACTGACCTTGGCGGGAGATTGAAATTGCGGTCGAAATCATGGCAGCTGGCGTAGAGATGCGATTCAAGTCACAAGGGAAATTGACCCGAATTTTTTTAAACAAAAGAAGCATTCCAGGCATTGACGATTGTTATATTCCCGACGCGGAAGTTTTTTCTTTGTTGGGGGTTTTTGTATTTTTTTTTTTTATTTATTGTTTATGAAATATCTTTTGTACGCTGTGAAATTGCTCATATTCAGGCAAATATTCGACGGGCGTTGTTTCGGTGAATCAAAATCCCGTTATTTGACGTTTAGCTGCTTATTTGTATTATTATAAGTATTCACGCTAACTCCACTCTCGCTGTCGAGCAATCAATGCAAATCAATCGCAAAACAGTGAATCTTCGAGTTACAGCAACGCGCTTGATGCCTCGATCAGCCGTACGAATTATTACACAAAAAGTAACCATCTCGTAACGAGAATATTCGTAAGAATTAGATTGCGATATTGCTATCTGCATGAAAAAATGTTTGAGTCAAAAGCTTTCGGTTAAAAACTTTCCGAACGGTGAATCACAATGGATTCATTTTGAGTGGATATAGAAGGTTTACGTATTGATTTTTTTTTTTTTTGTGAAATTCGTACATCATGTATAAACTGAAATCTGTGGAGTTTTTTTTCAGGCAAAGAAGTAATATTCATCCTTCTCTATAAGTCTGTTTCGCTTAACATGATCCTGCTATTATTACCACATTTCATTTCACACCGCATAACTATATTTGGTTTAGTATACCAATGAATTTTGATGCCTTGGTACTCGGACAGTGTTATACGACTATAATAATACCCTAGATCAATCAAAACAAATGCAATATCCAGTTGCATTTCTCAACATTTTCCGCGCGTGTTGCGTAAAATCCCACGAATATGGGAAAACGCAAATTGCGCGTCCCGCGATAATTCTGCGCTCACAGTCGTTAACTCCGATGCGATTCAAATGACAATGCATAAAAATTTCTAACAACATATTCCTCCGAGGAAATCAAATTTATTTTCATTCGTGAACAGCGCCGCGCGAAGGAATTATAGACCGAGCGCTGCCGGGACAAAGCGCAAACAAACCGACAATGAAAGTGTCCAATTCCACGGGCACAATTCGTTCGGGGTAAAACTAATTTCCCATCTCTATTAGTTCGAGTGTATACCCTCAGCGTCAAAGATAGGCTAACTCATTTGTCACCTAACCATAACTTCCGTCGGTCATATTTCATGGAAAATAGCATTGCTGCCCAGCGGCGAACCCGGGACGAAGAATAGAAGCCGGCTTCCGCGCTCCGTATCGGCGCTACGTGTATTCGACCACTTCTATAAAAGCAATTAGGCATTGAGTGTAGTCAAGTTTCAACGGCATGCACTGTCATGCAGAGAACTTACGGGCAGGCATCAAGGGCGTAAAAGCCAACCTGTATACAGGCGATGTTGCCGTAAGACAACTTTAAGGAACTTGTAATGAGATTCAAAACTTGATACTCGGATGTTCGCTCGGTCCGCCAACTCGCCTTGTCTAGCGTATAATACCGCCTCTCTTTCACACTCCGCGTGTTTGGATTTCTTTTTTTAAAACCTAATCATCCCAAGCATGCATTTCTTAGGCGACTCGTGCGATCACACTTTCTTGTAATACTACGCGTCTGCGATTTACTATTCGTATTTTATGCAGTATCGTGACGGGGCTTTTATAATCGAATGCGGCAATGATTTAGGTCCTGAACGAATTTTTGTAAGTCTGATACTGTCATTGTATTTATTTTAAATACGACATTGCTGTATACTCAGTACTAAGTTTTTATGATTCGACTTTAATTCGTCCTTCGATATTGGGCGCACCTTACTTACAATTTTTAACAGTTTAACATCATGTTTTGGTCACGTTCGTAATCGAAGGCTGACGATATTTGCATTGAAAATAAATGACGCTAAATTGAGTTAATTTATAAATAGGAGCGATTACCGATTAAAGGTAAAAATATCGTTGAACGCGTATCTTCGAAGGAAGAAATATTTTCCTCCATTACAGGGGTATTTTCACTCGGCATATATAAAGCGGGGTTTCCATTGGCAACGCGCATACATTCAACGCTCCGAACCATCTCGTCGTCAATAATATTTTTTCAATACAATTAAGCGACTTGTTTGTACAATTTGAAAAGAAAAGAAACAAACAAAAAGTTGTAAAATAACTATGAATATACGATCGCGAAGTAGTTGCAGATTATAATAATTGTATATAATAAAATGAAGGGAGGGGCTAAATTTTAGGTAAATTAAAACCGACGAATATAAATCTGGGCCAGATAATTACCGATAAAACTTTGCCCAGGAAATAATTCTTATTATAGCGTGCCGCGACTCACAACTTACCAGCTACTACCAGCCGACCCTAAGAAAAACTTGACACGCAGCTTTGACAAAGGTACCCACTAACGGAAGTCTAATCGTGAGTTTTGCGCAGCGGCGGAAGCCAGACTTCACCTGCACTACTCCTACTCACGCAAATTGATTATCTCAGATTTTAATATTCTCTTTGTTGAATTCTCGTTTCTGACTTTCCCTCTCTTTTCCCGCTTGCCACAGAAATGAAAAATTATTCCCCGAAGGTGAGAACGGAAAGATCGTAAATTGGTACTGTCACGGATGTGAAGAATTCAAATCGTGCTCATAATCATTGCTGCTGAACGGTTACACAACAATCTTATTTTCAACAGTATTTAGGTTTATGCTTCAGGCTTGCGCGGAATCTCATAAATTTCGAACAAATTCCGACTGCCAAATATAATCAAGTTTCAAAGGCAAGCTACTGTACGCTGAGAAAAGAGGAAAGAAGAAACCTACCAGGAAAAATGAGAAATATGAAAATTGTTTGTACGGAGAGATTCTTGAAAATGACGGGTGGTTTGAAAACGCGTGTTAATTAAATAATGAAGTATTCAATGGCAGCCAAGCCAGAGAAACGCACCCTCGCCTGCATAACTTCCCGTCAGATAATCCGGCAACTAGAAATTCAAATTTTCCGCCAAAGTCTTGACGCAACCTTGTGATTACGCTCCCTCGATCAATCTCGCCAGTTCATTATTGAGAATGAACACAACCCTCCAGTGGGAAATAATCATGAACTTTCTCAAGTTTTACTACAACGATCACCAGCCTTCCCTATCCCCCTCCCCCTCTCTCGCCCCTCGAATATAACTTTGTATCGTTCCAAAATTGTGCTCGAAGATTAAAAAATGCGCCCGTATGTTACGGTGAAATTGTTCGAACCATTGTATCGAGGCCATTCTCACGAAGCCCCGATTTTTTGCCCCCTAGGATGTTGGGCGGCGTTGGAGGCCGACACCTCTCTACGCGCCGACGGGGCAGCAGTCCCATGGTGCGCGGGGGCGTGGGCCCGATGCCCTATGGGGCCCATCTGCTCCCGGGGGACGCCGCCGCGGTCCCTCCGGACGGACCCAGGTATACCCGCCGACGCCGGGCTGTCACAACCAGCGACCACAAGAGCTGCGCACTTATCCAGACCAGGCTCAAGCTGGGGGACATCATGTGAGTACCCATATAACACACTGGCGTATCTAAATATGCATGGAAACGTGACGTTTGTTCGTTTCAGGAGGTTACCATAGATTTATGTGTGGTGTTTCGTATGGATTTCACCCGAATTTGGGTCTAGGCACGAATCGTTTGTTAAAAATTCAATTTTCATTTGTGTACATCAAGCTTAACGACGTAAATTAAGGGTCTCGTACAATCAGGTAATATTTTTTCTATTTTTTGACAAAAAATACAATTTTGTAACGGTGTCAAATGAGCTATCGAATTACACAGATTTTTTAGTATCTTACAGATATACGAGTCGATCCGCTGTATATCTGATTCAATATTTGTTTAAATAAGCAAAGAAAAAATATGACCTGTTTATTTTTGCGGGTTTTTTTGACTTTATACGCGTATACGGAGAAAAAATCAAATTTCATCGCAAGAGTAAATTTACGAATAAATAAGGGATACATAAGGTATTTCACAGCTTAAAAGTTTGGGAATATTATATTTAGGAAATTGTATTTAGAATCCGGGAGATTCGCGGCTGCTATTACTTTGCTCGTGCAATTATAATTTTTGGTCATGTTGGGTACGTACGAGGGTATAAATGGCGATAAAGTAATACCCACCATATTTTAACCAGTGATTTCAGTATCAAAAGAATACAGCTTTCGCCTCACGGATTTTGATACATTCCGAGTGAAAATAATGCGTTTTAAGAGGTAGAGACCGCGTCGCTTGTCAAAGACCTTTGATACTTGGCCGGGAAATTGGTCCAATCACATGGTTTCGTATACCGTTTGTAGATTAAATGTGAAAGATGAAATTTGTCTCAACTTTGTACGAAACTTGGAAATAATGTCGCTGATCAGTGGAAACAGACGAATTTAAAGGAGGGATAATTTTCTTAATGCCGCAAAGAGAAGGTCAAATCTACATAAATTTTTGTGATTTTCTAGCTGGTACAACGACAATTTTCATCAATAAATCCTCGCGGTAACCTTGCCTTGAGAAATTTCTGTAGCGATCTGTAATGCAAGAATCACCGCTAAAAGCACGCGAACGTCGATCGCGCAGATTTCAGCGAAGAACGGAAAAGCTTGAACCTCATCCCGTGCCACGACCGTCGGTAAAACAGATTCAGAGCTTTTCTTACACATGTATCTAAAAGCTCGCTCTGCAGGAAACTACCGCATCGGCTGCGACGGTATTCCGCGAGCTTTTCACCGATGGTAACAAATTACAAAGCCTTACCAAGGAAGGATAGAGAATACAATTACAACGTCGTTTTCCCAGGGGTAAATTGACTGTTACCTATATTTGTTCTTTCACAATTTTCCCTGCTCAGTCGTCCTTCGTGGAAAATTTTACCTCGGGAGTGCAGAAATTTTCGAGCACGCAAACCGGGGTGATCGATTACATACATCCGTGCGATATTCGAAGCTTCTGCAATTCGCCGAGAGTGCCGCAAGCTGGCGCCAAATCGCTGTCTGACCCAGACATTACTCTTACTACTGCAACTCGAATTAACATCCGACGCTCGCGGTAAGGTGTTCGCCCTGCTGTACCTAGCGGATAGTTAAATGCGTCGACCAATGACAGTATCGATCACACCTTCGATCGTTTCTTCTTACTTTATGTTTTTAGCTCAGACTGTCGTTGCCCGTTACGTAAAGTTCAATTATTCTGCCCAAGTACTGCAGTAAAGCCTCCTGGTTTACTCGTAATATACAGCCAATTAGGTCTACGTATACTTGCGGCTGAATGTGCTTCATTATGATTCTCTTCATTTACCATTTTTCGGACTTCGGAACACTTCTTTTCTAGTTCAATAGTTATTTGCTTCGTTGTATTGCCTTGACCGCCTAGTCAGACTGATATTTGAACCTAATTATAGTTTGCTCATTTTTAAAATTTTTATATAACGCATCTGAGCAATTTTTTGAATTGGCGGTTTACGAACAGTGTAAAACGTATTACTAAATATACAATATTTCGACAAGCTGTGTGTTTCTCATATTTATTTTACTAGACTACATGAGACTTAGTGTAAAATTCTTCGTCGAAACTGTGTGATGTAGGATGATACTCTGTTCTCACATTATTCCCGTTGGGATAGTGCTTGTATGTAGCATTTATATGTCACATTCTACGTTTCACAATCAGTTGGAATTTCATTGAGGAATGGCCCGAATGCACACATACATTATACATACCTATTCGTCTTTGTTCAGTCACCTCTAAAGTGGCAGGTTTCGTTCGACGCGCGATTTGGTTCTCTTCCTTTTTCACATTTGATTAAGAAATATTGTTTTTCCCGACAAATTTATAGCTCGTTGAAAAAAGATGCGAGAAGGAATGTCTTAAATTCCGGTAATCACAGACTTACCGTGGCGAAAAATGCATGGTTTTTGGGATCAATGTACGCACACCAAATTTCTATACCTAAAAATCTGCATTATAATTCGATTTTGACCGTATGCGGAAAGGCTGGAGAACAAAAGTACATATATCTTAACACGAATTAAAAATTCCCCACCCTCCGTAAAGTACTCGAAGTAGGTTACAGTGTAAATTCGGCGTTGTGACTCGAAGCGGCCATCGATATTGCAATGCGTTGGTTACATTTACACCCGCAGCTCAACTGTACTGTCGCTAATGTGCATTATACATACGCGTATATCGGGTGACCGTTGAAGCGAAGCTGAAATAAAAAGCTCGACTTGCTATACGGGGGCAGCAAAGGCAAGCAAGCAAGCTGGCAAGCAAGCTGGCAAGCAAGCTAGCTAGCAGGCAGTCGGCAGGCAGCAGGCAGGAGAGAGGCGCCCTGGCGTCGTGAATCAATACCCGCATTGCGCGTGGCGTCTCTCTATCCCTCTTTCTCGGCCTATCCGGCTCGTACGTCTCTCTCCGTCTGGGAGCCACGAGGAGACAAGAGAAAGTGACGAGACGCATTCGAATACGAGGATGCCGATCAGGCTGATATAAATGCAGGCTTACATCCCCCTGCCCCCTCCTTTATCAAGCCCCGAACAGGGGTGGCTGGGGCGAAACGGTCAACCGAGCGAAATTTTGCAACATATTTACACGCGAGGGGAAGACGTAATTTAAAAATTTGGAAATCTAATGGTTAATGTTCAAGATACTTAATTATTGATGGGAAATTTTTATGAAATATGTATATTAACTGGGCGGAATCAATCGAGGTAACTTGAATCATTGGAAATCACAGCGAATCGCTTGAAATCACTTGGTATCTGTGAAGAAGTCGCGTGGCTAAGCGTTGGAAATCGTGAAAATTGTTGTTGTGAGGATTGTGGTAAACGTCGCATGGTTAAAATTTATTAACATTCCAGAGATTTCCATTTAATTCCGACGATTTTTCAACATTCCAGGTGATTTGTAGTGATTTGTTGTGATTCAACGTGATATGGTCCTATCTGGAAACCGCTGAAAATCGCTTAGAACGTTAGGAAATCATTGAAAATCAGAGGTTACATTGGAAATTAATCGAAATTGCACGACGAGGTAGAAATGAATAGAAATCACAGGAAGTCAATATTAATGTATCGGAAACATTCATTTGATTTTCAAGTAAATGGCTCCTCGAAATTATATATATGTATTACAAAGTATTCACAACAGTTTCCAAACCAAGAACATCTGGGAAATCAAGAATATAAACAAAAATCGCGTCAATTTTTGCTAACTATTTTCTGTACTCATTTCCTTTTCACCCAAAGAGATTTGATGATTTTTTGAACTTGTTATCCTTCAGTAACGTAGGAAAAGTAGAATAATCAGGATTTCGATCACCAGTCGGTTTTCCTCGCGATTTCCAATTTTCAACTAAAGTACCGTTATTGTCCCGGTCTCCCCTTATACATTATCTTCCAACTCTTTAATGAAATGGATTTTCACTCACCGACGTTATAATTCCTTTCAAGTTAAAATCTTTTCCTATTTGTTGATCATATTTTCTAGCACAGCGTTACATAGATTAAAAAAAACGAAAAGATAAAAATGAGAAAGTTAAATTATAAAGTTCTGATAATCAGTAGAAAGAGATCTTACAATAGTTGAGCAATTCGCAAAGTGCACTCAGGTTCTTGATGCTGTAGGAAATTTTATTTTAGAAAAAATATAACTTGACCGCGACGATATTTGCCCTTTTCCATGACCGCCTCCGGATTAACGAATGCGTCTTTTATCAAGTATGGATATAATTACGTAGGTACACGATCAATCAATATAATTCTGCCATATGTACATGCCTATAGTTGCTCGTACAACGATGAGGTTACGAGGAAAATGTTTTACGAGGCACAAAACGCGCGTGTCTCATACCCGTGTACGTTATACGCAACCGTCATCTAAGCCTCTACCTTTTGTATTATAACGCTAAACAAGCGAAGGTCGACGATTCAATTTGATCGCGTGTCTAGTGGTTACAATTATTGTCATTTTTGTTTTAATTATTTACTTTTCATTCGTACATTCGCCAATATCCGGCATGAATCTGTTGGCATTCGTTATAAAAATTTGCTGTTACTATAATATGCAATTGTAGATAGCAATTATTTCCCATGTATATCATTCGCAGTTGCTCCCCGATCTTGATGCATATTTATTACGAGCTCTTCCGACGCTCTACAATGCAAGGAACTTCGCCCATCGTCGTGCACTCTGTGAAAATATTTTTATCCACCCTTTTCCTAACGCGAGATTCTGATCTAATCATTCGATTGATTAGTCAAAGGCTTTGTGACGTCACGCATACCGAGCTAGCCTGCCGGTCGAGTTCAGGTGAAACCTACCTCAAGGCTCGCACACAGCAAGTACAGGGTTGATTAGCTTCAAAAATATAACACTCCCTGCAGTTTTTCCCGTTCGCCGCAATTTTGCCTACGTCATAATATTCACAACAAGTATATTCCGTTTACGCGCATGCTCTTGTCACCCGTTATATTTTCACCACGTTGTTTTTTTTTCGTCCTGCTTATATCAAGTCGCCTATCGTGGATTTACGCGAGTTCCAACGTACGTACGTTGCACCCGCTTCCGGCCGCTTTAGGGCTTCTTGGGTCAATCCATCCGAACCCTATTAGGTCTGGTGCAATGGGCTCGCGCGTTTTGAACCGCGTGAAGGATTACTTGTTCATCTGCGAGTAGCGTGAAGAATATTTTTCAATCGCTATCGTGTCAGGTGATTCTTTTCTTTACTATTCCTCCGGAATCTCCTCCGCCCCCTCCCTCCTTCCCTTCCTCACACGAGTGAATCAAACGGACCGGGATCGATCCTTAGATCACAATTATTGCCGCCGCAGATGGACTTCCGTAAATCTGCACTTTCAATTTTATCCGCCGGAATACTGTAATGAATATGTAGCGCCAGGCCGGTTCGTTTCTCGCAAACGACCAACCGAAGTATGAAAATTTCTTTTTTCAGGCAATCGAGGTCGCAGTTCCGTACAGCGTGAAGGGACGGGGGGGGGGGGTCTAGTGAACGTCAGCCCGAAGCAGCGATATTCTCGTTGGCAAGATTATGAGTTGTTTTTCTTTTTTTATAATAGTACCGAACGTTATACATATCAATGGCTAGGTATAATACGTACAGGTATGCATGCACATGATACGTGTCCCCAGCTTGACGTTTCAATTACCCCGTGTGATGCATTGATGAGAACAATAATAGGTAAGCGCTTTTTGCCGCGTACCTACATCCTAGGTGTGCATTTATCGCATACTGTTGTATGTACGCTTTTAATACAATGCGAGTACGTACACGTGGTGCTCGGATCCGTAGGTGGCGCACGTACGTACGTGCCTCACACATGTGCGGAGAGTGCATCATGATCATCAACGCCTCGGATATGCCGCGTAGAGCAGCGATGAAAAGAGTGTCTTGCGTGTAACACAGATGTGCAGCGCGCGATATAACGCGGTAGGGCGAATGTGTTTTCAACACGAAGACGAGGCTAGGCAGGCAGGGAAATACGTGCAGCCGGCTGATGGCCGGACGCGGGCGGCGAGAGAAGGAGGAGCAGGAGGAAAAAGGGAAAGAGGCGAAGGCAGCACCCTGCAGGGGAGAGTTCGATGTCCTACATTTTCTCCCTCCTGGGTAGCTGCCTCCGTCCCCAGACTTCCAGCCCTCCCCCTACCAACCCCCTCCTCTCTTCGACTTCTCATCCCTTCCGCGTACCTGCAGGTTACCTCCTCTTTCATCCACCCGCGCCCCCAACCCCTTCTTCTCCCTTTTTCGCCCCATCTCGTGGCGCCTCTTGCCTCCGGCCTCGCGGATCCCATCGGGAACGAAGAAGAGATGAATAAGGGGTTGCCTCTCAGACTTCGAGTGAAGTATACCTCGTTGCATTTATTGTTCCCCCGTGCAGTTTCGCAGTGTTGTTATATACCTGCATCAGGGATTTATAATTCGAGCGATTACGAGAGAGCTCTTTACATTTCGTTGTTGTTGTTGTTTTTTTTTTTTTTTTTTTAGAGTTTTTTTTTTCCATTTTGCTTACATTATATTTCTTTGTTCATTTTCTCTTTTCAATTTAACAATATCCTCATGTACCGCAACCGTTATTGTTATAGCAAAGGGATCGGAGATTATTATTTTTTCTTTCAATTTCTTTTTTATCCTAACAAGAAAATAATTACAACTCTTCATAAGTACCGCCGTCAACATTAGCGGGGCTTAAACTCGTATCGCAAAACCTTATCTTAACTTGTGCAACGATTTTCAATTATATTTTATACGTGTACAATTAAGTCACTTCCAAGGGAAACAATGTACTGTAAGGTAAGGTAGGCAGAGTTACAACAACTTGGTAGAATGGCAACAACGAAAGAGGATAGATATGGTTACGTATTCGTTGTCAGCGATACAGATACGCATTAAAACTAATCCCGGACTGGTTTTGTGTTAATTAAATTTTCACTATTATAATCGAAAATCGCTTAATCGACCGATCAAATATCGGAGCATTAAAGTTTCATTTATATTGTTTAACGAAAATGCGTTTTTACAAAGCCTCATAATATTTGCATGCCTGGGACCGGCGAATTCTCTTCGATGAGAGAGGAAAGAAAAAAGAAACTCGCACCACGAGCAACAAGAATCCTACACCGAATCCGTTATATCCAGTAGTAGCGTTGATTTTGAGGAATCACGGTTAATGCATGTACCATACCCCGGAAGATTCGTTTGAAAATAATAATGTACCTATCAAATACATCGTTGAGGTAGCCTGCAGGTACGGGAAACTTGACCGAGTTCAAACCCCGATCGTGGTGCATGGCGACCCAGATTCGCGTTTTCCCTCCCCCTCCCTGTCAACCCCTAACCGTCCTAACCTCACCCGAGTCACCCCTGCTGGCTGTTAGCTTCTTTACCCCGTCGTATTCGTTCTTCCCCCCTGATCTCATGCCATGCCTTGGAAACACCGTGCTATTTTTGTTGTTTTAAAAATCAAGAAACGATCATCGTCATTAACGCTTCGCGCCGCGGAGGAATTTTCATTATGGAAAAAAGTTATCCGGAAAAGCGGCGTGACGACGTATTTTCCTCGACAGGAGTGGAGGATACCCCGAAGTGGTTTATAATTCTTCTAGAATCTGGAACTGGAAATACGTTGTTGTTGTTTTTTGTTTTCTTTATTTTTTATTCTTCAAGTACTTATTGTTGGTCGTATTTTTTATTTTGTTACCTAAAATAACCAGTTTGCTAGGTAACAATTGGCTATAGATGCTCTAGGAAAACAAAGTTCGACGACTCGAAGGAGTCTAGTTAAGCCAGTCATATATCACTAGTAATTACTAAGCTTACTGGACTCGACTGCTCTTCGTGCTTAGTAATTAGACCAATTTACCAAAAGTTTCGGTGACATTATAAATTTTCCTATAACCCTCGTCGTCTGATTCGACGTTCTTACTGCCAAGTTTTGTCCCCGTTCCTTGTAGGTAGGTACCTAAGATATTTCTCATTTACCGAAAAGTACATATCAGCGATTATGTCTACCACAATTCTTGCACACTCTTGCAACAAAGTGCGGAATAATTTCAATGGCACGAGGTGAAACGTTAGTTGTTCTTTTTTTTTTTTTTTTGTAAAATTATTACAATGTTTCTACCACCGTGTACTTCGCCATCTGAAAAATCAGACTGAATCTGATTGCCGTAAATCCATTATTCTCTGGGTCATATAGTGCACCACAACGTACGTTTTCCACCCCCAAAAAACTCAGAAAGACACAATCGTGGCAGTATGGTTGAGTCAAGCTGAAATGATCCCTGAGTCATTGTGTATGCTATAGAATAAACAAACAGCAATGTTGAAATGCAATAAAGCTTAAAAGTATTTATTGTTAGTTTGTAAGCTGTTAAACGTGCAATCGTTTATATACAGATATCGCAATTATACTGTCCATCATTTATACACGGGCTGAAGGTTATCCGAATGGTTAAAGTTTTCGCAGAATTTACATACCGATTAACTCTCTCAGGGACAAGTAAATACCAGATTCTCTACAAGAAATCACTGAGTCTGTTACACATTATAACCGACCTCGCGACGTGCGGTTTAAAAACTTGAAGCACCCGATAATCCGAGCTTTCACGAGGTATTTAACGGCATCGTCACCCGCCTGTCATCGTTACCTGTTTAGCTGCTCTATATTTATATGGTACATGACGTGTTTTTCCGTTGAAAAATGCAGGTACAGTTTAGTCTATGATATATGAGAACATTTGCAATTTATTAAAAAGCTTCTTTTCAACGAATTGCAGGCACGGTGTCGACTGAAACTGTACGGAGTGTCACGTTACTCGCGGACAGTAAATCCGTAGCAATTTTATGTATGAATAATGAGGCTACTCACAATCAGTGAAAATAAATGAAATTTCTTCACCCCGTACTGTACAGTGACGAAGCTATGATGCAAAAACATTTTTCCACACCTCCGATGTACTCGACGTTTCAAACTCGAGGATCTTTAGGATCACTGTTACGGATCTGAACTCAAAGTACATAAGTTCAGAAAAGGCTGACTGGATCCGAACATACAATTTTTTAAGTTTTAATTTCTGAAAAACTTCCGATTACCAAAGTTTCGTTCAAATCAAGTAACTTCTTGCATTTTGAATTCCCAAGTTTGGAGTTCAGATTCTTGATCCGCAACCTGTGAAAATTTGCTATATCGAAATATCGAGTAAATCGAAGGCAAGGGAAAATGTTGTCGCGTCATAGCTTCGTCTGCTCAATTCGATAGAGAAAAATTTCCCTGCCATTTTACTATTCATGTTTTTCACGCACGTCACTGCCGTGCAAAAGTTTCCACTGCAGGGTGTTGATTGTCGTGTTTTGTTAACCGAGACTTGCATACAGTGCAAGTCGTTAAGTTAATCATGGGTATCGCATGCCGACTCTCTTTTCCGGAGGGGGTGAGCGCCTCATGCGAGAACTACGGAACCATAGAATCCACCTTCAAGGTTCGAACTTCCAACGAGGCCGTCGACGAATGTGGAGCACTGGGTCACCGCACTCCCGCAACCCGGAGCCGAAGAACCGCGATGCATACGCGACGAATTACAACGTGATTTGACCTCCCATCGCGACTACCTACCGGCCGCGAGGTTCGACCACCCTCCCCATTTTCACCCCCACACGTCCGTAGTTGAAAATTACTCGGTCGAAAAATACTTGTTTCGTTCGATTTTCATCTCCCTGTAGCTGTCGGCGGCCGGATTTTTTCTGTTTTTTCTTTTCTTTTTGTTTTTGTTTTTTGGATATACGGTGTGTTCCGGGTTGGGGTATTCATAGGAATGCCTAATTAATTCTCCCCAGTCAATCAAAGTCCGCGACATCACATGCATGCTCGGTTTTCATGGTATACGTGAGGTTGAGCAGGTCACGGAAACGTTTAATCCTCCAAAAGGTGATATCTTTTCACTCTTTTTATTTTCACTTTATTTTAATTTTTCATACCGTGGATCGAGTTCGGAGGTGCATATATTGTGTCGTATGTATAGGTTGATTTTCGACCCAATTAGCCCAGCTTCACATTCTGCGCAGGTAAATTATCGAATGAATACTTCTTGTATAACCTACATCTACCATTCACGAACGATAAACTAATGAAAAGTAAAAAACTGAAGGGTCAAACTAGTACGTGCTTGGAGGATTCCAATCGATATATCAATTCGCAATAAAACTTTTTAGTCCATGGCTGCAGGTTTACTGTTTAAAAAAAAAAACTTTATGTTGCAATTGCCCGGGTCATTTGCTAATATCTTGCATCGGTGAATTTTTCACGATGCGTGACATAGCTCATTTTACAGTTCCCGTTAATATACCAGCCCTCTGCAGCGTGCCTGCACTCGAAACACAAAAGAAGAAGCGACTTTGTTTAGTCGACATGAAAGTCGGTGTATTCAGAATTAAATCTATCACGGCTTATTACTCTATTTATACTCCGAAAATTACGATCGTGCGTGCGTAAGTCGAGACCGCAATGACAAACCGTTCAAATTCATTCCTCATTTGGTTTGCACAAGACGTCTATGTGTACGTGGTACATGGTGTATATATATATACCTATAATTTATAATTTAGGAGTGAAATTTTTTAATAACGTAAAGTTTGTGGTTGGGCAAAGAGGGACGAAAAGCTGTAGATTGAAAATCGCATACGTGAATTAATAACGATGTATAAATATTCGATGAGGATTGTTGGCGTGATGAAAATTTGCAGCTTTTAGGGAAATTTCTCAACGGTTTAACACGTGGCTCGTCGGGTCTGAGCTACGCCCCTAAATTTCGGTCCTCTTCCTACGTTCCTTCGCCTATCTCGACGGGCGCATGCCTCGCAACCCCGCGCAGTATCGGTTAAACATACACCCTCGAAGAAGCCCTCTCACCGAACCTTCCCTCCCAACGCACACCTCCGCAACCGCTGCGTATCCGATGACATCTGGCGACAATCCGGCAAACGAATCAAAAGCTTTTCCCAGCGTTGACCTGCAAGCGCGCGAGCTTATTTCAAATCAAACGAGAACCACCCCTAACTGGTCAGTCTTCCGAATATTTCGCCTCTATTGAGTAGTAAGACAACAATCATTGTTTCATGAACTGATCGATAGCAAACTGATTCCAAGACGTTTGAAACAACAAAATTTACCCCGTGCCGATTTTGGAGACAAATTTTTTTTTTTTTTTAGTTTACACTTATTCCAAGGAATTAAAAACGCGGAGAACGATCGTTTCGTATTCTATTGAGATGAAAAATGCGGGAGTGGCTGATAAAATAATCAGCTGATCGATCGTGGCGAATTATATGTACAAGAATACCTTAAGGGACAGATATTACAAGTGCGCGGCAGTTGTTGGCAGGCTTTTTGTCCAGACTTAACGAGGAGGGTGAAAAGCGAATTCGGCTGCAAACCAAAGCCGGCGACTTCCTTCCAGTGGCGATTATTCCGCCACGAGATGGCGTCGACTCCGTCTCTGCGCCTGATCCCACGTGAGCTTTGCCGTGAGGGGGGGAGGGGCGCCCCGTTTTGATACGGCACTGCGGTTCGCGAGTGACAGAGCCCTCGGAGGGTAGAAAGAGGGAGGTACGAGGGTGGCGGAGCGAGCGAGGGAGTAGAGTGAATGAGAGACTGAGAGAGAAATACTTTGTCGAGTAGAGGCACCGTCCGACCGTCCCAGCGGCCACGAGCGAACGGCTCGAGTAGAGATAGTGTCAGACTTTCTACCAGACTGAGGGGCTTTTACGGGGACGGAATCGAGGCAAGCTATCGCGAACGGGTGCTATGCACAGATACAGTGGTGGATAAAGTGCGTGGAGTGTTTACGACGGTGTGAACGAAGTGTAAAATAGGTGCAGGTTGAAAGTGCTTGCCGGATCAGCCAGCAGATACGCCAGCGGGGCAGAGTCCTGAACGCATGTAGGAACATGGCCGCATCTAGCCCCTGCCTCCCTCTAGAGGTGAGTGACGTACGGAATATCACCCAAAAACTACACTGCTAGGCGATTTTTAGCCATGGGCAGTCTCGGGAATCGTAAGAAAAAATCAGGGATTTTTGGGCGTAGAATTTTAGCCTTGTTTCGCATTGGAGCACCGAATTATTCAGACCATGTACACCGTGCCATCGCGAAAGCGTTGGAAAAGAAATGAAATCCCCATTCGTCTGTGGGTGAAAATTGATAATTATGGGTAAAATCGGAGCGCTGGATTTTACCGTATACATTTTACTATGATCGAAACGCAGGCTTGACAGTTGTCGTTTTTTCTTTTGTAACTTTTTTTTTTTTTGAGGAGATATTACACGCTTATTTCTTCTCAGGTCGTTCGAGTCGGAGCAGAGGGAAAATAAATTTCATGCCAAGTTCTCTTTGGCTTCGGGGAAACCGCCCAGAAAAGCGTACGCGAAAACGCGCTGCATACGCTAGATTTCGATACTGGAAAATTCGGTCAAATTTTTTTTCTCTCTTTAGGTTGTACGAAAAGGCGCTATTTTATTTTCGAACTTAATTTGCCCAGACTTTTACGATGTTTCGATGTGTTAAACGGATTCGTTCGCTTGTTCGCATTTAATATACTGGACAAAATAGTACATACTTTAGTATTTTGAAAAAGGTTACTATACGAATAATTTTATTGTATATTTACTAGAGAAAATGAACAATCAATACAATTGTTTCAAATTTTCCTCGAACGGTGAAAAAGTTAGTTACGAAATTACGAGTTTTAAATATCACACGTTATTGAATCATCTGAGAATGATTGAGAACTGCGTTGAAACGATCGCGTAAAAATCAGTATACCAGCGAATAAGAATCCGTTTGAAGTTATATTCATTTGGAATGATTTTTCCTTTTTCCGCTCAACGAAATTCTCTCTGGAATTCAATGTTACACTCGCTTATATTGAAACAAATAAACAACCACCATTTATTCGACCATTAATTTTATCGTTTTCATTACAGCGTCTGAACGTTCCACATTACGTGATCGGCGTAAAGACATACGAGTGTGTTAACATTGCCGTGCAGTATTTAACCTGAAAAAAAAAAAACAGATTTATGTGCGAACGGAATTTCATCGCGCGCTTGTGCAATGCCAGTTAACTCGGGTCCAACTAGTTTTTATAACGTTTTTTTTTTTTTTTGGCAGCTTTGAATTACCCAAAATAGTTTTTTAAATGTCAGATATTTGACGAATGCCCTCCCTCTCCTTCTTCGCTTTTCTTCTCCCAGAAGATATCGCATCAAATAATATGGATCTTCTCAATTAAATGCAAAATGACGCAACGACGAAGGTGAACGTTAGTTTTTTATAGCCATGCCCTGAACATCCCGCACGCATCAATCTATTTCACCGAGTTTTTACCGACTGCGCAAACAGGCTATATCTATACATACCTATATACCTATATACCGTAGGTATATATATATATAGCGACACCGAGGAAGAATTGCGCGAATAGGATTTGACGTTCGCTGTCAAGATTATACAGGATTTCAGTGGGGCTCGAATGGCCATGAATAACTACTGTCCGAGCACCGTTATACGCGGTAATACACTCCGCAGGCAATTGATCAGCCATTTTGAAAACATCGTCTTGTAAAAAGGAGACGAGTTAGTTCTCTCGTTTGTATTTTTTTTATTTTTGTTGTCTTCTCATTTCACCGAAAATGAAACATTCCGACGTAGATTACGAGCCTGAAGAACGACACGCTTGTGATCAGAACGAAATCACCGCGGAGAAACACAATGCTTTAGGCATATTTTTGTTCGACTAATTTCAATTGTTCTTCACTAGTTATCCACACGAAATATCGTTATTGCCGATTGCTTCGATCCGTGCTCCTTCACGTCGATTCGCAATTTTACGCTCACGGTATCAATCGTAGAGATTGCGTAGCTCGCATTTCCACGTCGACCTACATACGCAACAATACCTACGTTGACTGTGTCCGTATAAGCGGGCGCACTGCATCTATTACGATACGTACATACGCGCTGGTCATAGGCGGGGAATAGCGTTAGGAAAGCGCGATGCAGAATCGTGAGTAATTAGCGGCTTCCGCCACGTTTTTTGTCCCCATCTCCTCTTTTGTGCCTACGCCTTTCTCCGTTTCCTCTTTCCACTATGTGGGAACGATAAGCGTATATAAAATCGTAACGTGAAATAACACCCTTGATGCTCTTCGCGATAAGAGGGGAAATCGGCACCCGTCGAGTATGACGATGCTTGTTGCGTTTCGGCAGGTCTTCATTTCGTCACGTAATAAGCGTAGAATTTTTCAGCCCTGCGCACGTTTATGAGCCGTTTGCAGGAATGTGCCTATATTACACCACGCTGTATATCCGGCGTTTAGCCTAGGCTTGATTTTATGCTAAAAATATGCAAACGCATCGAATCATTCGAGATTTATCGGTAAAATGGATAAGGTTACTGGACATGTGAAGGACACCTTGCATGTAATTGATGCGTAGCATACGACGTTGTCACGCACATTATATGCATATATGTATAGGCATGACCCCGTTCCGTTGGCATTCCTGCGCCAGTGAATCGCCACGTGATGTTTTGTGAGGGGTTGATTTCAGTTGGCAGGACTGACTCCGCTCTATACAGGTTCGACTAAAGTATAGAAGCTTCCCGAGGGTGGAAGGAGCGACTGGCGTTTGGAAGGGGGTTGCCGGTGGTGGAGGAGACGAGCCGGGAGAGGGGGAAGGCGCCATGAATGAACGATCAATAGATATATAGCGGTTACTTGCCCTTAGAGCCGGTATTTTTGCGTATTATTTTTCAAATATTTTTTTACTTCACGCTTTATGTACGTTCGTTGCAAACTGATTGAAAGGCGAGACACTTCACTAACCACTTATATAATTTCTCTGATCGATTATCAGTATTATACGGAAAATCCCTGAAATTCGTCCATTGGCGCCACGTAGGCGAACCTCGTGTCGCGCCAACCAGACGCTATTTTTTTGCCAATCGATGCGCCTTTCGTTGCGAAATAAAAATGGGAAATTAAATAGCTTTAACTGTGAGATATCTTATCTATGCGTATAATGTACGCTATTTCAATCCTCTTAGAAATTTTAATTACGATTTGGGTGCAGCGTACATTACTTATGACGGAAAGTGGCATCGATGATGATACTTGAATATTATTTTAATGATCAATAATCGGAGTCGAGCTGCAGATGGAAACGAGAAATATTCCGTTTTTCAATAAAGATCGATGGAAACATTATTGGACGCCATACGCGTGAGTGATTTTTGTCCAATTAATTGGGACAATGGTTATTGGATGCCTCGATCGCCGATTACTATATTACCGTTAATTTTATACGTAGGTACTATACGCACTTCGAATTATCGAAAAAAATGTTTTTAATATTGCCAGGGTCTTTATATAATTCTAGGGTTAAATCATCGCACTCGCCGCGAGTACAAAATTAAACCGAAAACATTATCCCTTGGTCGTATTTTGTGCACGGAATAAAATTGAGTTCAATTCTGGAATCCAGATGCCAGTAAATGTCGCATTTCAACACGTTCAGGTCTTGGGTCAAAATTAATGTCCTACAAGTATTCGTATTACTTATTTATTTTCTCGTGACAATGAAACTCTCTGTGCTCTGTCAAATTCTGCCGGAACAGCGAAGAAGTAGGGACACGTATGCAATCAGGCATTTAAGGGAAAACTCCACAGTTCGGTCCGTCTGTCTGTCCAACGACGTTTGCTACTACTGAAATCTAGCGCAGTCTCACGCAGCCTTCGTCAAGTGGTAACACCACGTGCATTGTCAGACGGCAGAATTCTTCGCGGTTATCTATAATCAGGGATAACTTCATCTCAAAGTGAACAGACGATGTGTAGCCGTGACTTTATTTTGATCGTGAAAAATGTCTCTCGTTAACTGAGAGGTTGATTAACGAGGTCGGTTCACCAAAAAACCATACTTTTTATTAGTTTTATTACGTGATAATCGTACACGGTGCATTTATTAATTTATTATATTCGTAAGATACGAAGATCTCTTCAAAAATACGAAACTAACATATTCCCGAATTATAAACAAAAGCTTTTGTATTCTAACTCCGTTTCAAATCTCTTCAAAATTGTTGAAAATCGGTTGGATGTAGGGTTAAATTACATTCTACGAAGGATTATTTTATTCAGAAGATTATTATCGACAAAGTCAGTACGTTTTTTTTTTTGTCATGGTGGCATGTTGAGTATCTACTTTCACAACATTACACCGACATTGATTTGATCAGTAAATGGCAATATTGAGTTGATTATTGGAAAAAAAAGAAACTCTGTTTTAGTGACTACGTAAAAAATAGTCTTCTGACCAAAATTGGTCATCGTAGAATGTAATCAAATGAATCTACGTTTTTGAAAATCTTGAAACGATGGTTTATAATTCCAGCATTATATATTTTTATTCCTAAAAGGATCTTCGCAGCTTATATATGTATGATATTTTGATAAATACTCAATGTACGACTACCTCGTAATCCAATAATGAAACTTTTCAATGTTTGGCTAACCAACCTTCTTAATTGAACAGTTATTACGTGGTGTTGCTCATTTCCTTCAGATTTCTTGTTTAACCATCGTACAAAATACGTTCTGATTCTCATGTGATTGAAAGTTGTTTTTCTATGATTGGTATTTCTTCAATTTCCGTTTTACTTTTGGGACTTTATAAATCTTTCAAGGTCACTTGTCGAAACCTTGTAGCACGATCTGTCTTTACCGCCATCACAAACGCGAGGAAAATTTGTAAAACGGTCTAGAACAGTTATCATTCGGAACATTTAGTAGCTAGTGTGGGAATATGACTAGCTTACGGATTAAAATAATGTACGCGTTAACCCTGTATAGGAAACACGGAATAGGGATTATACGAGCGTATTACGGCGGCTGACCCAACCTCGGCTATACTACTTGGCAAGTAGCGGAGGCACAGTGACGACCGCCGTTTGACCTTAAGGCGCATTCCGAGAAGAGACTTAAATCAAAGTACGAGAAATATACGCATCCACGTGTCGAGGATAGTCGAAGTTGGAGGACGGGGTTTCACGTTAAGTACGAAAATATATTTCTGCTCAATTCGATAACAATATTAATTATAATATTTACGGCATTTTTACTGCTGCTGCACCGTTAGCGTCGTTAGCGCTTTATACGTAATTGACCCCAATTTTTTACCTGTTTGGTATTCATTTGCATTTTTCCATGGGTTGAAATACAGCTACGCGGGACAAGAAAATGGCACATCGTTACTCGTGACCTATCTGCATCAAATTATTCCCGACAATTGTACCGTATAACGTGCATGGCTCCGTATCGAATTGTACGAGTGGAATTTCCACACTCTGTTACACATACGCGTGTTCTATTTCCAGCACGATATGGCGTACAGAAGGAGGGTAAATTGCATAAGCGTAAAAAAGATCGAGATTCGGGATCGTTGATGCTTTCGACGAGCGGACAACGAATCTGGGCGTGTTTTTAATTCTCGTATCGATTCGATCGAAGAAGCGCTAACCAACCCTGTACAGAACTCTTTCTACCTCTAACCGGGAAATATAGATATATATATATATATATATCGGTTGTAGGGAAACCTGCAGTACTAGTTTATCCCACCCACGCAGTTCGGACGACAGGAATTCGCCAAGGGCGCGGTTACGGAATCACCCAGAGCCGTGTATGGTAGTAGCAATAGTATTAGTAGTAGTAGCAGTAGTAATAGTGGTGGTAGCATCAGCAGCGTGGCGCCTTCGGTCCGGGCAGATCTGAAAAGCCGGCCTCAATTCAATCGCTCCCTACATCGTCGGTATATACTTGCCAAAAATCAAGACGGAGAACCGGCTGCGTGGGCACGACTCTAGCCAAGCTGGCGTCTTTCGGATCTTCCAAATGCCATATAGAATTTAAGCCGTGGCGCCATGGCGTCACCGCGGTTAGATATAGAGATTCGCGAGGCGGACGATACGTGTTGGTGTGGGTATATCGTTCGGAGTCCTGTTGTGTCCCACGCGCAAACTAACTCGTGCGAAGAGTCGTTTCAGAAACTGCGCTATACGCCTATTCTACATACGTGTGTACGCGGAGTGAGAGGGATGCAGATTAATAAAGGCACGTGACGCTGTAGAAATTTCAAGTGAAATTGATCTTGTTCTCCTGGGAAGGATACGGATGATAATACGTGGTTAATTGACTCTGCATTTTCCACCGTGGTACCGCCTAAAAAGTTTGTTCAGGTCAAAAGAAAGATTCTGTGAAAAGATGAGCGTTCTAAGCTACGTGGAAGATCACGCTCATTTGATTGTTCGCCTTTTTTCAAAATTTTTTGAATTTGTCAAGTAACACGTTGTAGCACTTCAGTTACCATTTCTCTTCTGACATTTATATTCAACCCAAAGGCCACGATCCATAACACAACGATATACATGTCATCCGGGAATCTTATTCTCCTAAGTTAAAAGTTCGTACTGAATTATAACTATCTTATGAGATTGAATTATTAATGAAAAAGTCGTCACATACACTCCTCAAACATCAACTAGAGACTTGATATTACAAGTGTGGGTCTCCATTGTGACGCAAATTGACTTTACGATTGATCTAAGGAATAGAAAAAATATTTTATTTACGATATTTCGTGAATCAAAAAAATGTATAAATGGAAAATCAGCTGAGCGCTATCTTCCACATAACGTGGAACGCTCATCTTTCGAAAGAACCTTTCTTTTAACACAAACAAGTTGCAAATTGTTTTTTTCTATAACACCCTAGTACACAACCTATCGACTGAAAAAAATATTACATTATAGCTGTGAACGTTTTGGCTTTTCACAGATCATATTAACGAATAAAAATTTAGGAGTATGGATGCACGTAAGTCTAAGGTGAAATATTGACGTGTTTACGACGTATAAGAACCGCAGCAATTCTATCTCATCATTGCGCACCGGTTAGTGGGTTTATCGCGCGAATAATGTGTTTGGATAAAAATGTAAATAATCGGACGGTCACAAAAGACGTTGTATAACAAAGTAGGCAACGGAGAATCTTGGATCGTATACGATTTCTCGGTGTTTTCTGATTATTATGTATCCCCGTACGTAATATCGAGGTGCCTCTTTCGCCGATACTTTTCTCTCATAGCTCGGAGCGTAGCCAGTTCTATGATAAAGAGTTGCTTTGTTGTCAGACAACTGGGCCACCCTCTGCATTAAAGCTTCTTTCAACTCTGGGAGAAATCGTTAGAGCTTGAAGCAGTGTGCAGGCTGGCGCCTAAATACACGAAATAATCTTGCCAAAAATCGCCTCGTCCTCTCGCCGAGCCTGAGGATGGTTGCGGCAGGAGGAAAGGACCAACCGAGGGTGGGCGACGGACCACCACCGCCGCCGCCGAAGGAGGGGTGGTTTGTGTGACGTCACGCCGCCGCCATTTTCCCCCATGACGTCAGCGGGCGCGGGCTGCGTGGCCCTGTCGCGTTTCCACGTAGATTCGTTGGTAGGGTATCGGTGTTCGAAATAACGGCTGGCTACTCGTCGCGATGCTGGTGCGTATTCACAACCTACATGGATTTTATTGTACCGGTTGCGCGAGGTTTATTTTTTTCCCCCGCGGTTGTATAACATGTATACCTGCGCCATGAGCGCACACCATACGATACATTACCACATGTTGGTGTACGCGTAGGTTTCAAGTACATACATGACAGAAATTCCCATGGCTTTGCTCAGTGGACACGGTCTTTGTAACTATTTTCGGTTTTCATCGTAAACGGAAAATGTAGAGTTCTCGATAGAAAATGAAATGAAGATTTTTTATAACTACAGTTTATAGCATATTTATTACAATCATTCGAATCTACTATTTTTTTTTTTTCTTTGTAACTATTACGATAATTTGATATTGGCGCAACGATAAATTCATGGTTGAGCGATCGTTGGAATGAAAAATGTAAGATCACCAATGAAATACGTTTGATCTTGTACAGAGAAAATTTAGTAACCACCGTAACTACAATTGCAACAAGTGTAGTTTCTTTTAATTCCAACAATATTTACACCGTTGTTATAAATGTACTGAATCTGTTAAAATTTTCTGTTAACTAGGAGAATTAAATGTGCAAATTGATGCTCAATAAGCACTGAATTTTTCAGCCGAATCGATTCATCATATTTTTCATGCTTAAGTATGAGTCAATCGCTTTCGATACCCGTGTTATGAATGCCTGAACACGAAGAAAACTGTAAAAAATTCATGTTATGGAAGTATAAATTTAAAAACTCGTTTTACAACAAAACTGATCTGACGAGTTATTACACATGTGTAAGTTTTTTTTAATTATCGTATGACAGCTTATTTCTTCAGGAGCTATTGTCCAGATTTAACATTTAACCCATTTCTCAATGTTGAACGCGACTCAGTGCACGTATAGAATTTGCATCGCCTTGACCATTCGTTTCCTGATAAGATAGAAGAAGATACGAGAAACTTGTCACATTCAGCCTTGAAATTCCGATACTGTTCTCAGAAAGCGATAAAATATTCAAGAATCTGTTTTCAGCGTACCGCTGATTACCAGCAGCTGATGCTCGATGGAATCTCTCGTTACTTTTGGGTATATTAATAGTTCAGTTATACTCTTCGTATAAAATCTTTGGCAATGCGTGCGTAGGGACGATTGTCGTCACGTAATATTCCGTTTCCTCGTCTGAGAGGTGGTCTGCAGGCAAGTGTTTCAATTATCGCGTCGTTCGATGAAAGGTGGTGCACACCTCCAGGTGAGGCGTAACAAAATAAAATAATATATCCTCGTATAATACTCGTGCATATCTATAGATGTTGTACGAAACGTTCGCGAGGTATAAGGGAAATTGGCCGCGCGCACGTCACGTTTCCGTACGATTGTAATTTATTTATTGTTTTCGTTATACATATTTTCGCCCGGTCGTATCCGTACGATTTTCTTTCACGGCTTTAATGCGTCAATATAATTCAAGTAATCAATATATTGATGCTTCGCGTCACGTAACTCAAGGAGAGTTTCCACACAGTCTTTATATTTGTGATTCAAAAGTATCGTTTGAGCATGTCAAATCAACATCTTTTATGCACAATAATTCCGAACAATCGGCGATGGCGAGAATCTCGATTCCCACCGCCAGCTCCACTTACCTTATAATACGTGACTGACGAGGTGCACGTGTACTTTATGTGTCAATTCTCAAACGGAAAAGAGAGTGAAACGCAGTGGCAATTATACATGCTGCGTTCGTTATTTAATTGTATTTTCTCGACTTCGACGACAAGGGATGATGCTCGAACCTGATTCTCACCCCTGCAGGCTTACACCCTCCGATGAATCGGCGATGGATTGTGAAACGCGTAACTGTCATTGTAATACGAGTAAAATGAATTCAAGTTATCGTGTGTTATATTTTCACGTTGAGAATCTCGTCATTTTTCACTTACAAAAGCGTGAGTAAATCAAGGTTACTTGACTCCTCGATAATCACTTCGTTTATTTATTGATTTATGGTAGAGTGCGGGGCTGAAGGAGATTAAACGCTTCTGCTCCTCTCGCGAAAATGCAGCCATATCATTCGTTATATACGCGGGCCACATTGCCAGTTCATGGTGAAACGTATCTGAGAAAACCCATCTTCGTTCTGGATATGACACGTCGGAAGGTTATACCTACTGCAATTTATGTAACAACGTAGCCAGATAGACTTTTTGCCCTTTGCTGTATATACGACAACTACTATACTGCCAGTGCTAGCCTTGCCAAATCGTCGTGCTGCCACCAACACCGAGGTGTATCTGTCACAGGGGGATAGAGTAAAATGGGTTTGACAATACGGAAGCAGGCGGGTCCCGGAGGGCTGTCCTATATAACCGTGGTATGCGTGCATGCGTTGCTCATAATTCATCGAAGTGAACGACGACTTGGTTGCTAATAAGTTACATGATAACGTACAGGTGTAGTATTTTAATTCCTCACCATTTTTCAATGTTTAGTAATTTTTTAAAGAATCTCCAAAATTATTCAAGCGTTCTAACGAATGTGCATTGGTTTTATTCTTATCAAACGCCCGATGATATAGAGGTGAAAAATGTTTCTATACTCACGGAATGATTTCAAACGTTATATTTGAAATTAGTTGTCGGCGAAGAAACCATATTTTCTATTAGTTTTATCACGAGACATTCGCACACAGAATTTAACGAATTATTATATTCGTAAGCGATAAATATTCAATTTACATTTATCTCGTCATAAAATTAACAAAGAGTATACATTTTCGGCTATCCAACCTCCTCAATAATTCCAAAATTACGCACAATTTATTAGACCAACGAAATGTCGTAAGGATGTTTATGTACGTAGAGCAAAAAGTGTGAAACGCAGACTGATCGACGGAGAAGGCGGATAATCCATTGCCGGTTGGTCCGCGATTCATCGAATTACGGAAGAGTGGGTAGATGGTCTTACTGATATGAGGAGGGCAGGTCTGTCATTACTCGTTGTACAGTCCCAGAAGGAATTGAAATGCGGAAAGATCAATAGTTGGAAAGAATTAGGTAATTAGGTAGAGTGCGGAGAGAAATTGGGCTAAATTGGTTGTAGTGGTATCTAACCTATATCTGAAGGCTGAAGAATATACATTAATGAGAACTGGAATACCCAGCTGCCGGTGTTGCTAAATGATTGTCTCACAAGTGAAGAAAGAGTGCGATGCTACAGCAGAGAAAGCAGAGAAAGCGGAGAGAGGAGAGGTGCCTATTCGCAGTACGAGGCGAATTTCAAAGATGCAGAGCTTGCGGCTCGGCATGCCTTTAGCTATCATTCTTACCTTATGACAATCGGTGGGCTGCTGCGTCTGCGGGGTAAGGCGTGGTCGGGCGTCCTTTGGCGCCCACGAGGCGTCGCGACGCCGACGCCAACGCGACTCGTCAACAACCCAATCTTCTTTATTTACTACTATTTCCCACTAACTCAACGTTGCGCAATCAATTCATCGCTTAAGCTCGGTCGCAGGAGAGATTGAAAATTAATACGAACAACCGTGTGTTACACGATCGGCTATCTAGCACGGTACTTTTTAACCTGTGGGTCGCCGAGTCTTACTCGGGGGGTCGCGGTCGCAAGGCAGGTAAAAGTAAAAAGCACAAACAAAGTTTTGCGAGGAATCCTTTGATTCTAAATATCCTTTGAAATCACTGACATAGTTTTATTATGGACCTAGGAGGTCGCCGGACTTTTTTTTACTTGCAAAGGGGTCGCAAATTCAAGAACGTTGAAAAACACCGATCTAGCCGAAGTTTGGTTCTGATCGAGATAAGAAAAAGGATTCATAAAATTTTCATACCTTTTCAATAAGTCAATAATTTGTCATACATCGTATAACAAGGAATAATTTCGGAACTTTGAAAGAATCATAAGCAGTTTTTAATAATTGCTCAATTTTCAAGGAGCAATTATTTCTGTACTCTATCGATGCAGCGTTGTTTGTATTTTTTAGGCTAAAATAATCCTTAATTACCTTCGTACAATAGACAGTATTAGGGGAACGTGGGAAAAAGGATAAAAATAATTTTCTTTTTTTTTCAATGACACCGCATTGTTTAATTCTACCGGTATATTGAATGAATCATTGATTTTCTATCAAAATTTATGACCAAAACAATTATATACCGGAGCAAATGACCATTGTGTAGAATATCATTTTTATTAAATCTTTGAAAAATTTCTTTTCGTTCTAAAAGGATGTTAACCTCTAATAATATTTAAATATTGGGAAAAAAAAAATTCTTTTGCCCTGCCTCACGTTCCCCTATGTACAAAAATTTTCTACACATTAACAGAAGATGTAATTTACGAATGGTTGAAAACTACATCTGTTGAGAGTGATCAGCGGTTCCCTGATTATCGCCATCATATACATTTGCCTTGACACTCCGAGATCGGATCCCTGCAGAAAGATGATTCTTCGAAACCTTTATTAAAGAAATATCGTCATTGTCGAATTTCGGAGAACGTGGTTAATCTTCGAAAGAGCTCGTCGATGGCGTTTGTATCGTATAACCTGGCTCGCCCAACAAGGGGGGTAATTAAATGCATTAGTTGAAATTTTTGGACCTCTGACACGCAGTAACGGCCTGCCGGCCGTAGTCCCTTTAATGTGATAAACAACAACTCCATCACCGAACGGCCGCTTGGACACTTCCATCAACAGCTATTATCGAGTCATTTACGCTTTCGTATGTCCGCTGCCGATACATTGTTTCCTAGATGCACTACGCAAACTGAAATTCGATTGTTCCTGCATCAGTTCCGTTATCACATAATTTCGCTATCGTGCGCGAATTCCAATTAGCGTGACTTCTACCTTATAACCGTCGCAGATGAACCATGTTATGTACGTTAACGTTCTGCTTCCGAAGCAGCAGGTAGCAAGTCACAGATCTTTTCTAGCTACGCTTTTTTTACAGTGCCGTTTCTACGCCCCGTTGAATTTTCAACGCCACAGAAACTTGTTTAGTAATTTATCTTAAAATACTCGCGGAACATTAAATTACACGTGTTCGAGCAAACGAAAATAGATTATCCAATCCTTGTTGCAAGGATTTCAGATCGGAGTAAATTAGCAGATCGTTTCGAAGGGATTTTTTCACATTTTTACATCGTAAAATACGGAATTTCTGAAATTGGTCGGTCTATTTTTGACACTTCTGTTTAATGTAGGTTAATTCTCTAAAATACAACTTCATTTAAAAATAGATACATACCTGTATAAATGCAGCGGAATATAGCTCTCAAGCCTTTCCTGAAAGATGCGCAACAGATCCTCTTGTGCCGGCGCGATGCAAGTGACAATTAAACGTGATTGAATATTCTTAATTTATTATCAACCCTCGACTAAAATAGATTTTCCGATAATTCAGTTTAATTGGGGAGAATCAAAGCGTGAAGGTCTTATAGGCAGACAAGCACACGTCTTCTCTTGGCCCTGGTGATGCGATTATGGGAACTATTTCACCCATGGGCCATGGGGTTATACCTTTCTACCGAGTAACGGGCAAACTAACTCAATTTCACTCAACGCTAGACATGCCTATCATTTGCAGATAATGGTAGGTATAATTGAGGGGAGACTTTGGTGACTTTCTTCGTGTTTTCCTTATTTTTATTTTCATATCAAAAGGACACGGGTGAAAAATTCCTTCGACAAATTTTTATATTATCCTAGTATATGTGTACCCCCTAGAAAATTACTTCCAAACATTCCTTCGGTATAAACTTTCTTTGCAGAAGGTTGAAATTTTTTTTTTTTTTTTGTGGGATGCATACTACCATAATATATAAAAATTTGTGGCAGGAATTTTAAATGGACATTTTTCGGTACAAGACTAATGGTGGAGTCAGATGAGTTAGGTTGAAAATTCCTTTTTTCTCAAGTTGGAAATTATGGTTGTCCGTCCGAATGATCATTTTCGAGTCAGAGCGGATTTGAGTTGGTTAATCAGGGAGTTGATAGTCAGTAAAGCAATTTGCACCGTCTTGCAAAAATGTTTATAAAATTTAAAAAATTCCCTGTTATTTGGCTACAATCGACTCTCAGAGCTCCGCTCGCGAATCTAACTCGAGTTAACTCAACTATATTATATCCTTTTCACTCCTTTCTTAGGCAAGAGAAAAGAATGAGATGAGATGAGATACATCCGAGTTAACTCGAGTAAAGTTTACGAAGAAAGCTTAAAGTAAATTTTATTCAATACTGTCTTGCCTGCTTAAGTCGTGACTCCGACTGGTAAACTCAAATTTGAAGTGATTAAAAAATGATTGGGTATTACGTCAAACTTCTCGATTGAGAACTATTACCTGTTGTTTTTTTGTTTTTTTTTAATAAGGATTCCCACTCTACGAAATTTTAGAGTTGGTGCCTATCAGTGCTTGTGGCTAGTCATTCATAATTTGTACGATATGCTTCTTCAGCGATGTATTTGCAAAACTTTGCGCCGTTCGAAAAACATATGCGATTCATACAGTTTTAAATCACCTTTCTTCGACTCTCATTCACATTCTTATGCGCAAATAATATTTTGTTACAGGTTGGCAGCAGCACAAGAGGCGGCTCAAAGGGATCCTGGATATACGAGTCAGTACCGCCGAAGGCAGAGGTTGGCCGGACTGAGTGGTATCGGTGACTGGACTAGCTTTGGAGGCGAGGTGAGGCCTGCAAATTGATAGCAATTTCAGTCTTTATAGGCTAAATAAAGTCTAGTAGCCGCAAATTAAACTTATATGTTGTAAATAATAAGTGGGAGTTTGACCGAATGACAAATGCATTCGTGAGGCAGGAATTCCAATGAGATTCCTCTTCTGATACGAAGAATGAGAAACTCATCTTTAACGAGAAATTTCTCCTTCCAACTGCGGTTGCTGCATTATATTTGTTTCTCACGTATTTTCATCAGCTATTCCAGAGAATTTAGTCCGTATCTTGAGATTGTTTCACTAATATTTTATCAACGTTTAAACAACACGGAAATATCCTGGAATATTACTTG
Source organism: Neodiprion pinetum (assembly GCF_021155775.2). Classification (NCBI taxonomy): domain Eukaryota; kingdom Metazoa; phylum Arthropoda; class Insecta; order Hymenoptera; family Diprionidae; genus Neodiprion; species Neodiprion pinetum. Next base: position 33,438,227 of record NC_060234.1, read on the forward strand.
TGTCCTGGGAATTTCGTAGATTCTTTTTTTACTTACTGCAGTGTTCACACATATAGCACTATTCAATTGCAAGTTGAAGCGACTGTGGTTTCTCAGTCCAAAGCAATTAGAAACTAAGTTTGTTCATTTGCCATCATTAAATCTCAATTTTCTTAAACTGTATATCCTATACTACCAACCGAAATCATTTGAAGAAATTATCCTGGCACGAGGAACTCATTGGCACCAAGAAAGTTCCCGGAATATAAATTGACTGTTACCTGATATAAAAGTATTTAAAATTCGGATTTGTACTATTTTCATTAATTCAGAACATCGCAAAAAAATTTGTATACCACACTGTACTACAGTTCCGTCGTCCTCGACTGGAATACCAATAAGATTGATACTGATGATTGAATGTCTTTCTAAATTCAGTCAAAAATAAAAAAAAAAAAAAAAATTGGAAAAACAAAACAACGAGGCGCATCAGCACTAATAATTGCGTGTTTTCATTTCTTTGCACCAGGTACCTGGTCTGGTCGTCATGGCGCCAGGCCGTGATCAGGGGGGCGGGGGTGGGGGCAACAAGATCCCATCGTCGTTGTTCATATTGAGCGAAGACAACTGTATTCGGAAGCATATACGGTTTATAATCGAGTGGCCACCGTTCGAGTACACTGTCCTGCTTACCATCATTGCCAACTGCGTGGTGCTTGCTCTCGAGGAGCACCTGCCCTGCGACGACAAAACCGTCCTTGCTCTGAGCCTCGAAGACACCGAGAACTATTTTCTGGCTATCTTCTGCGTAGAGGCGAGCCTAAAAATCCTGGCACTTGGCTTTGTTCTTCACCGTGGTTCCTATCTCCGAAACGTCTGGAACATCATGGATTTTTTTGTTGTTATTACCGGGTAAGTAAAATTCTTAGTTTGTGCACAGTTTCTTAATACTCGATAGTATACTGTGATACGTCTGATACAAGCGATAATCAGTCCGTCGAAAATAATTGCTCAAATCTGAAATATGGCTGAGAACGCATTTGTCCAACATATGTGTGAAAGCTGAATTTCAGGCCTGTGCCTATTCTCTTGACTCGTTACCTTTTGTCAAGAAATTTTCTCCTCAACATATCGTCATTTAGGATGAGGAATGGGGTAATGGTGAAACTTAACTTACGTGAAATAAACAGGAGTTATGATTTTTCCGTTTAAAATTACACTTTGAGATGGTAATCTAATTCTACTTTGTATTACTTCAATTATTTCATGAGAAAAACTTTTTCCATCCATTTGTACTGTCCCATTCATTCAGTACGATAAATGTTGAAATTTTTTTTTTATTTCAATTTTAAATTAGTTCTCTGCACCAAATGAGAACGAATAATTTCAGATATCAGTTGCTTCAAAGAACAAGTTATATCCTCGTAAGTGTTGTGTTTTTTGACCATCATTTTAATCGCATCACAAGCTGAAGTTTAGATTGTTTTTCATCGTTTTATGCATTCGTTCTGTGCCGTTAAAATCACACGAACGAGGTCGTTAGGTACTCTACAAATCCGAGTTGTCGAAGGTTGCGGAACGATAATGAGACACGTGTAAATCGCGAGGTTATAAGTAATACTTATATCGGCAAAGTAAGGGGGTAACTGTCATCCAGACTTTAGAATAAAAATTGGATTAGGTCGATGACGGTGTTCGCCGAAACGAACGTGGATGTGGACCTCCGTATGCTGCGTTCGTTCAGAGTCCTCAGACCACTAAAGCTGGTTTCAAAAATTCCAAGTGAGTCGGCAGCTACCAAAATCCCAATAAATCTCACGTGTCCATAGCTGCTGTCGGTGTCTTAGACAATTTATATATTAGATTAAACAATGTCTTAGCCAAGTTGAAATAGATGTCAAAATAGTCTTTACGCTATACTGTCATAGAAAATGATAAACCCAACAGTAATTGAAATAGTGCTTCCAGTGTCTTGGGCCAAGATCAGATCGCAATCTCTCTCGTACAAAAAGAAAAAAAAAATACGTCACAATTTCCAGACATGGTATGACATTCTATACTTGAATTATGCGCAATATCGTGCTGAGAATATTGTACTTGTAGTCATCAATCGCGTCGTCGCCAAGTTGATTAGCAAGAAACAAGCCACAACAAATTATCGCAATTCTTTATCACAATTTCTTTTTTCCATCTCATTGCTCGTCGGATTTTGCCTTCGTTCTGTTATTCCATATGAGGCAAGTAACGGCGATCTAGTGGTATCTCAGAGTTTACACTTTGGTCGTATCCAATCTTTGCCGGAGTGTATATTTAGCTCTTCCAAAAAATATTACATTTCATCAAAGCAACGATGTCTGAACTTGGCAGTAGATAAATTCATATAGATTTTCTCTATTATATGAAAAAGTGTGATCCATAATAAATCGTCGGTCATAGACCATTCTGACTATGATAGATAGATGTCCACTAGACGAGTTCCCTTTACTCAATCAAGAAATATATACTGAAATTTCGCTAGAAACTAATCATGTATTTAATCTCTTATTAATATAAAATTTACACTGATGGTATTTACCTTGACGCGTTGATGCATATTTCCACTACAGAATCATAGATTTGACTATAGGTAATTATGTGTCATAGATTTGTACACTGTACAATTCGCTCCCATACATCCTATACTGTTTGCTAGACATTTTCGTTTCATATTTTGTTATTCGATTTTGTTTCGTAGGTAATATTACTATTAATCACATATTTTCAGACGATGTGTGAAAAGTGGACATTTACGATTTACCAATTCTCGCAGGTAGCAATATATCAACACTCTGCAGTTAGGGAATGGATGCTACAGTTTTACTTTTCGGATTTCGAAAAATAATAAGTAAACGAAACAGGTATCAAAACTGAGACCCGTTCGAAACTTTGTTTCAAAACGCACAGTGTTCACTTAATTCTATCAAGAAATGACCAACTGCATTGTGTTGTACGCAACTAGATAGTTTAAATAATACATGCCTATATTTTATGGTTGTTTTTATACTTGAAACCATAGACATAGAACTAGAATATTGTCCATAGAATAGAACTGAAACAGATTTTATCACTAAATTGAAACAGCCCCATTTATGCTCCTTTTTACAATGTAGAATAATGAAATGGCATTGCACATTCAAACATTCTACTAACCGCAGTGAAATCAATGTAGAAACATTTTTCAAAGTTTCAACAATATAACAATCGATCTTGTGCCTATTAATTACGTGTCGGAAGATTTCACTCGTTATTCGAACGAAATTCAAGTTATATTAATGTAGTCACAACACCGGCATAATTGTTGTTATTTTCTGCATATATAAGGGAACAGTAGTTACTCTCTCACGTCACCTGCTGCACAGTCATAACATGAGTAATATTACATTATGTAATAAACAGTAAAGGGTGATTCCTAATACTTTTGAACCATTGGTGTATAGATCTTTGATATATCATATTAGGGTTATCGATAGATGTTAGATCAGTACGTTAATAAGTAAATAAGTAGCAATAGCGTTATAGAGTAGTAAGTAGTAAAGTGTGGCGGGGTGTGTGTTTGGGGCAGGCTCATCACGGTGTCTACGCAGCGCATGGATCTACGCACGCTGCGTGCTATACGTGTGTTGCGACCCCTCAAACTTGTCTCCGGCATACCTAGTGAGTACATTTGTTTTTATGATTGAAACGCCCGAGAAAGGTAATAGATTATGCCAATTAATCCGCGTGACTCGTTACAATCAGAATAATTACTAAGTAGAAGCACCAATAATATTGTATCCCTGCAAACATGAGCGGTAATTACTTGATCCTTGAACTATTTTAGAGTTTAAATGTCTCCGATCTCCTTGTAGCAGTACCCTGTGTGAAAGAAATCTTACCCTGCAACGAAATCCAATGACTTTTCAAATATTAACGGCTAAATTGAAATTTTATTATGTAACGTTAAAGTTTATCCGTTATGCTTGTAGCCGCGAGCTTCTTGGATATTTTTCTTCATAACTCATTCAATTCTGAATCTGGCATATTGCGATACATCCAATTTACACGCATAAGTCGATCATTCGATATTCGATCCCCCGAATCGCAAGAAGAAGCGACGAATTGTATCACGTTGTAATTGTTCTGTTTTTACAATCAGGCCTGCAAGTGGTGCTCAAATCTATCATCAAGGCGATGGCACCGTTGCTGCAGATAGGCATGCTGGTCTTGTTCGCCATTATTATATTTGCCATCATTGGTCTGGAATTTTATTCAGGCGCTCTGCACAAAACATGCTACAGCATAGATGATTTGGGTAAGTTTTTCGTCCACTGTATTATACCTATATTACGTGTTGATATTTCTATTCACTTACCGTCAGCTTGGTTATTATATTCACGCTAAAGCTTGGTAGACAATATGTCAACATTTATGCAATTATTCATATTATCGATGTTTCCTTTTTATCTCGTCCACTTTACTCGGTAAGTAGGTCTCATTCGGTGACGTAAATCAGCTAATGAAAATTCTCCGTGAACAGAGGTAGTGATGAAGGAGGGAGAAACAGCCGTGCCGTGTTATTCCGACAACGAGACAGATCACCCCGAAGGTGCATACGTATGCAACGCCAGTCTTTCCACATGCCTCGAGCACTGGGCTGGGCCGAACGATGGAATTACCAGCTTCGACAACATCGGCTTCGCGATGCTCACCGTTTTCCAGTGCATCACTATGGAGGGCTGGACTGCCATATTGTACTGGGTAACGCAAGCGATATGTCCTTCAGTGTTAATTAATGATTCATTACCATTATACCTCTTTGTGTGTCGTCTTCTTTTTCAATTCATTCATAATTTAAAGCACATGAAAAATTGATCAGCAGCTTTTTATCTAGTCTAATTATTATTGCTCTTATCAATTATTCGGGATACTAAACGTTTATGTTTAAAGTACACTCGAACAAATTTTCGGCTACCCTGTATATTTTACAAAAAGTTGCCATCGCGTGACGAATGACTTCGAGTCATGAGCGCCGTGTAGAAAAACACAAAAATGTACTTCGGAACGTTAGATTTGAAAATTCAATTTCAAGCTGAAAATTGACAAAACAAAAACAACGTAAATATGCACAATTATAAACACAAAAGATGATTAGCGATCTTGTGGAACTTGTTGTTATTTTCAAAAATGAAAAAAATATACAAATAATAGGCGAAAAATGTTGACAAATTCATAATTGTTCGTTAAAAGATTTTCGGCGAAGATGATCAAACTAACGAAAATAATTATGTCGCGAATAGGACGTTATACAACTAATAGACATGATTTTTGCTATCATGGTCAATATTACAGGACGCATTCGCTCGCATACAACCTTTTACTTCCAAGTTTTTCGAGCGATTGATTTCGAATAAGAGAAAAATTAATCTCTACCTTAAATATTACCCTCCCTGAGGGTATTAGTAAATTTACCATATTTTTCGGCAACCTTAAGATTAATCATATTCTGCCCATCTTTGATCCTAGACTAGGCTGGAATTTCGCGTCAACGCTATTTCTAACTTTTTTCCGCTGAGTCTTCACCGAGAGCCGTGGTTTCTACATTCTCCGGCACTTTTTGAAATCTGTTCGTCATTCTTAATGTGCGCATAAATGTATGAATGTTAAAATAGAAGGATATTTTTATACCACGAATATTACTTGCATAAACAACAAATTTAACATTAAAATGAACAAAGATTCTCATTTAGTTGATAGGGTCAAGTTTTCAAACGTTTCCGATTGTAAAATGAGCCCATTTATATGTCGCGTACAAAACCAGGAACACATCTATAAATTAATTGTAAAATATATTATTACGAACTATGGATTAATTGTTAGATGTATGAAAAAAAAAAAAAAAGAAATTGTGTTGCACTTTTTTCATTTGGAATTTGTGGCTATAAATGTATATTACTGTCTCTTATGCTTACCTTGTGCATTTTACCCATTGCGTTGTTTGTTTGTCTATTTTTTTTTGTTCCATTATATTCGGTGATTGTATAATGATTTTCAATTAATAATTGGCAATTATTGGTGTCCTTCATGTAGTATTATTTCAGATTGATATTTGGGGTTTGGGTGGCTATTGTGTGTTAAACACAGCTCAAGTATACGGTACGCACGAAATACTTAAAACTGAAACACTGACGTATATATACAACTTGCTCAGTATGACATTGACAGTTTTGGTCCTCCATTACTAACTACTTTATTAGTATACTAGAAAGAAATGAATAAAGTAAAACATTATAACAGTGCAGTTGTGCAGAGGGCAATATCAGCTGATACAAATTTGTAGAAATCATTTTGCGATGCAGTGACGCTATAAAGATACGACTAACGAAGTAAAAGTACAACGTGATCGGTCTTGAATATTATTTTTTGTATTCCTTGAAACTTTGCATGACAAAATCGGCAAACACCAATTTCCGATGCGAAATATTTTATTAACAGGCGTGATTCGTCTTCTGCACAACCCAGTTATGTATAACAACTGAAAAATATTGAAGGAAGTTCATTTGAACGTACAGGATTACCAGACTTGCAACATTACGAACATTTTTATATTCTGGCCAAAATTATACCGCTTTTCGAAATAATCTTAATCTGGTGTGAAAAAAAAAATCATACAAATTTTTTAATGCAAGTACAATGCTGTGTCTAAGGATGTTGGCAGATACACACAATTTTTTTGGCAAAAAAATTAAACGCAATGTATTTTTTTCAAAACTTGCGCTTTCATCTATTAACCTTCTATTCGAAATAATTCGTCAACTAAATCACTGCCAACTCTACTTATAAAGATAAGCTATTAATGCATATATCTCGATGTTGTTTGCTAACTGGTGTCTGAATGGGTAATAATACTTAACCAACAATAGTTTAAGCTTCATGATATTTGATTTATGGTGAATTACAGACAAACGACGCCCTAGGGAACATGTTCAACTGGATTTACTTTATTCCCTTGATAGTTCTTGGCTCTTTCTTCATGCTCAACTTAGTTCTTGGTGTTCTCAGTGGGTGAGTATATTTTATTTTTCGTTGATCCGTTCGCAATGTCTCAAGCTGAGATCGATTCATACACAGAATTTTAAATAACATCATCGTTTCTTCATCTCTGGACTGAATTTATGACTTTTATTTTGTTCGATCTAACGTTGCTAAAATAATACGTTTATCAAATTGTTCAAAATATTGTTTTACCGGCGAAATTCCAACACTGGAATAGACGAATTCCGAATAACATGCAGATGAGTTCTGTAGCATTTGAGAAAACCAATTCAAATATTTCGATACGATAAGAATGATTCAAGTTACAGATTACCCGCGTTCCTAGCAATGAATTTTCACCTCATTTTACGTTATCGTTTAAATAAATAAATAATTGATGGTTTACACCCATGAGGTTTTTTCTTTATCTTCGTTATCGTTTAAGGTCATTTAATTTTTTTTTTTCTTTTGCTATCCTGGACACAGTGAATTTTCCAATGAGAGAACTCGCGTGGAAAGACGAGCTGCATATCAGAATGCTAAAAGAAAGAGGCTGTTCACGACTGCATTCAGTTCTTATTTAAAGTGGATCACACAAGCAGGTTTCCAGCCAATTTTTATTGAAAGTATAACAATTGCTAGATTGTAATCGCTAAATTCACCTTATTTTCGTAATACAATATTCCTACGCGAGTTTGAAACTTGAGATATACCGACTTGAATAAATTCCAAATTTCTCTATTTTTTCCTATAATATTTCGACTAGTGGCTTGCAGCTGATAGGTTTCGGTAACGCTATTTGAGGACAGATTTTTCGTATCATTCCCATTCGCCCAATCGAGAGGTCCCCCACTCCTTATTGCGCTAAAGTATCACAGCTACACTCGATGCTGTAGTAATCCGTAAATGTAATTCATATTTGTACCGCTTGTAGTGAGTTTGCAAAAGAGAGAGAAAAAGTGGAAAACCGTCAAACGTTCTTGAAACTACGAAGGCAGCAGCAACTCGAAAGAGAACTCAATGGCTACGTTGAGTGGATCTGCAAAGCAGGTAAGTTGGCGAACCTCCCGCGTAATTCCTTCAGCTAAGCTTTGAAACATTGCATCTTAACACGACGATTTCATCCAATTTACTTACCAAGCTCGACACAAGCAGGTCTATTCTCAAGATAAATTACGTAGAAAGTATTGAGTAAAAATGTATAATACAACACGTTTCATAAATCTTGCGCAGCTGAATCGTCACGTCAATTTTAATATATGTAACATGTGTACATTGTGTAACGCATATATTATTATATAGTTGCAATACCTGCTGCTTATTGATAAGCTGGTGTGATTGCAACAACTTAACATTTATGAAATTTTCCAGAGGAGGTAATACTCGCTGAAGAAAGAACCACGGAGGAAGAGAAAATGCACATTATAGAAGGTATATATATATATGTATAAGGCTCTTTTGACGATACCTTTTTATTACTCCTCCAAATATCTTTTTCGGCCCCAAGTTGTGTGGTGAATTTTGACTGTATACGTTCTTTGATAAACCAAAATCTGACCTTATTATTGCGGTATTGTTTCAGCGAGAAGAAGAGCAGCCGCGAAAAGAAAAAAATTAAAAAACCTCGGAAAAAGCAAAAGTACCGACACTGAAGAGGAGGAGGGTGAAGATGACCCGGATGATGGTGAGTTGTATTTTTTCCAATAAAAATTACCGTTTTTTTTTCTTTTCTTTTCTTTTCACCATATTTCGACTTGAAATTTCACATTTCCACTGAATGGGTGATCAGATGCCGCAGTGAAATGAAAAACCTAAGACCAACCGCCCAATGTGCGATCAATCGACGTTATATGTCAAGTCATGAATTATTTTAGTTGCCCTTTAGTGTCAATTGTTACAAAGATTATGCATAAGTATAAGGAATGATCTTTGAAATTTTGATAAATTCAAAAACAATTCATCTTCATCATCATCCCACGCCATAGCACTTCAATATCGCTGCTATTACTGCTATTACACAGGATTTACAGTTTAACGTTAAACATGATATGAATATGCATATATTATCACTTGTTTTACCTAGTATACTATTGAAATGAAAGGATATTTTTATATTTTCGAAAGAAAGAAAGAGAGAGAGAGAGAGGGAGAGAGAGAGAGTGAGAGAGATGAGATGCTTCTTAATTTAAATATCATGTTCAATAATTAACAGCCAACTTGTCAATGAAAATTCTAAACACACGCTATCAGATGCTCCTCTTGTTTCAGTGCCTAAGAAAAAACTAAAAGGTAACTACTACACGATGCAACAAGTATTGTACGAGTAAAATGTTGTTATTATAACTGTATGTTTTTAAAAATTTACAGTAAGCGTTACAGTAATATTTAATTATGTATACTGTATGACGTGTGCCATACTGCTATGATAAGGTTGGCTGCGTCTCGTAGCTAGAGTTGTTGTTATAATCATATTAGCATAGAGCTACTGGATATCTGTTTTATCACTTCCGCGGTGCTATACCATGCAAATGCGCTGTAAAAAATTAATAATTTACACGCGTTGTTCAACTCTGTCGATTTCAAGCTAAAAGCGATATTTGATTCAATATTGATAGATACAAAAAATTTATTCCGTTGGATCGAAATTTTTTTTCTTTTTTTTTTCACACCTAATTATGCCTTGTACAATCATCGAAGTCCCCACTTACTAAGGTCAGGGTAAAAATTTCCAAAGAATTTGGTACATATTTCGATTTCAGCATAACTCTAATTTTATGTTATCTTCGAGTCACGTTAAATCCATTAATTCTATGCTCATTGACTTATGAAACACGGCGGAGTGTCGTGATTATGATCAATGAATTTAATTTTCTCTAATAGGTATTGCTTCTGTTGGCTGGTGATGATATTCATTTCGTTCGGACAGAGTATTTACAATATCATCCATCTATGATTTGTCTATTTTGTTCCTTCTACTTTTTTATTTACCATATCTAAAAAAATGACTAGACTCAAGGAATGCACCCCTTCAATATTGTAATAATAGGTGAACAATTGCATCTTGGGGCTTGATCTGCGTGGATATTTGTTATCATTTACCATTCATGAATTATAGATATTTCATTCGTCTAAACCTTCTTAGGGTAAAATGATTATAATTTTTTTGTATATCCCAATACTCACTCAGAGATTATACGACTGAAAGAACATTCGAAAAGTATCGACAGTGCGATCGGAGTGATAAGAAGCTAGAAAATATTGTGATTGCTCTGAGCTACGTGTATTTAGGTATGCGGTGACAGTGAGGCCTGATTCACTGATTGATGTATTAGCTAACAGTCGCTGTAAGGTGATCCAATGTAGTTATTAGTCGAAGTTGAGACATTTCTGTAGATGCAAATCCTTTAGATTACTAAGGCCAGCTGCCGGTGTCGCAGCTTTTTTACCTACTATAGCTATCATAGTATTTCCCGCTTGTAGAAACACTGCGTTAGATTAGATTATGGTGTCATAAAATAAGAAACATTTGAGTTTAGTTGAAGTGATAGCTTCTGTGTACAATGAGGGGGAAAAAAAAACCACAAACAAAAAAATAAATAAATAAATAAATAAAGAAATAAAGAAATAAATAAAATAAGGAGAGAACGTATAGTATAGAGTATTTGCCAAGTTGATGCTTACCTAAAGTAATTGTAACGTTCCTGTAACAATAATAGCAATAGTTGATGATATGTGTAAGCCGTAGACTACATATATTATTTTCCCTGAAAGAATAGGGAGGTTCGTGAGCAAAAAATCAATACTCTTTATTAATTCTGTTACATGCGAGGTAATCGCACATTCAGCGTTTGTCATTTTGTTATAGGTATGTATTCATATGGCAGGACGGGTTCTCTAAAAATGTGAAAATAAGAAATATTGAAATTATAAACATAGACTTAGATATCAGTGGTTCATTTTAAATAGATTCAAAATTAGGAAAACTTTCAGAGATTGATTAGATTTCACTCTTCAATGGTTTATTTCATTAAAATGATTATTTTCTACAGAACGACTTATTGAACACTTTTTTTCAATTACGTTTGCAACGTTCGATACTTAATTCTACACTACTGTATCAATCAATTATGATTAGCGAATAGCAATATTAAATTTGTTACTGAAAAAACAGCATCCTTGCGCGTAAATTTTTTGAAAAAAGTTTTCCGAATAAAACGATGCATCCCGGGATGAAATCGAACAAATATACTAGATTTTTTCAATATTTTAAAGCGATTTGCAACTGACCGTCGGTATCTAAGCTTTTGTTCATAAATATGTGAGTATTTTTTACGATTCTCATTTTTGGCAGAAACATCGTAGCTTACGAATATTTTAATATGGTAAATAGTCGTTGCCTGACTACCTCATAATAAAATGACATAATAATAAGTATCAAATTTTGGCTCGGGAACCTTCTCAAGCCTGACGTGACATAATTATTCCCAATCTTGGAGGTGAAATATCGTACGGAAAGCCAGATGAGTTATGCTGATGAATTTTTTTATTAATTTTTATAATTATCTACCACTCACGTCTGATTTCTCAACTTCTTCATATCAGAAAGCTGTTAAAATTTCATTCTATTTTATTTTCACACACATGGATAACGAAACATTGACAAAAATTTTCATTAGAGCTGAAAATAGGTCGCGTCATTAAATGCTTATACTGACGCCATGCCGGTGTATTAATTAATGGTTTTTGACGATCACAACATCGAGAAGCGACGCAATGATCCACGGTGTAAGAAAATTCCTTAAAAAGTTCCCCCAACCTGGGTGAAAACATACACGACACGTGTATATTTACCCACACATATCCAGTAAATTGGAGATTCCTCTGCGACTTATCAATTTCAACTAATCATTTAACAATTTCACCTTGCCTCTTAGATGGGATTATCTTTTATTTTCTTTCTGGGTAACATGTATGTATACCGAGGATGTGTACTACTTTCTGAATTGCTTTAATCTATTTTCGCAATCTGTATTATACGTATATGAATATTATTTGACAGTATTTAACGAAAAATTGTATTTTACGGTAATATCCATTTACAAAAAGTTAGCCTTGTTCGTTAAGCATTTGTTGCAAGAATAAATTATGATTATAGGGTTTTCGAGAGCTTCCTACCTCAAGTCTAAGGTGAAAAACAAAGGTGCTTGTCTACAATTCTGGCGAGTGGAGAAAAGATTTCGCTTCTGGATTCGTCACACTGTTAAAACACAGTGGTTCTACTGGTTTGTGATCGTTCTTGTGTTCTTCAATACCGCATGCGTGGCGGTCGAACATTATGACCAGCCAACTTGGCTCGAACAGTTTCTATGTGAGTACAAAGCTTCGGAACAAGATTGTGTCTAATTAGGATGATCGTGACGATGTACCCGTTACCCTTAGTAATTCAGCACGCAACTCGCGGTCTAAACGAAGGACTTCCTTTTTTCAGTTTACGCAGAGTACGCGTTCCTCGCTCTATTCATGATGGAGATGTTCATAAAAATGTATGCACTTGGTCCACGTATCTACTTCGAGTCGAGCTTCAATCGATTTGATTGCGTCGTCATATCCGGGTCAATATTTGAGGTGATCTGGTCGGCAGTTAAGGAAGGCTCTTTTGGCCTCTCCGTCCTGCGAGCTCTTAGGCTCCTCCGAATTTTCAAAGTCACCAAGTACTGGGCCAGTCTGAGGAACCTCGTAATATCACTGCTCAATTCTATGCGCAGCATCATTTCTCTCCTCTTCCTGCTCTTCCTCTTCATACTGATCTTTGCGCTGCTCGGTATGCAGCTCTTCGGTGGTCAGTTCAACTTTGACGAAGAGGAGACACCTCCTACAAATTTCAACACATTTCCTATCGCGCTGCTTACTGTCTTCCAAGTAAGATATTCACTTATATTATTATCACACTGTCATGTTTTTAAGTTACAATAACGAGTAGTAGAAGCGAATGGCACATTGGCAAGAGAGATTGTTACATTGCCTCTGCTTTTATGAGAATAGATGCAGTAACGGCGCGACCTTCTTTTCGAGTTACAAAATAGAATGACGTAGTTGTGTAACATAATCTTTGTATTCTAATCGTTCAACGATAATATTATAATTCGTTGTTACTTTGAACAGATATTGACTGGCGAAGACTGGAACGAAGTGATGTATCAGGGCATCAATTCTCAAGGTGGCTACAAAAAGGGAATGGTATATTCCCTGTATTTTATAATATTAGTGTTGTTTGGCAACTACACACTGCTGAATGTATTCTTGGCCATCGCCGTCGACAATCTTGCTAACGCTCAGGAATTAACCGCCGCGGAAGAGGAACAAGAAGAGGAAGATAAAGAGAAACAGATGCAAGAATTAGAAAAAGAAATGGAGGCATTGCAAATGGGAGCCGATGGGACAGCGCCAAATGTGGAAATATGTCCGCCAAGTCCGACGCAAGATTTGTAAGTATAAATCCTACTTCGGTGTATACATTATCTGCCGGTAGCATCGAACATTGCAGCAAATAATAACGTTGACGACGTCAAAGTTGGAGAATTTTATTCCTAAACGGATCTTTGACGTTATAAACGAGGTTCGTCTTCTCAACACGACCGATCGAACAGTTTGCATGTTACGATTTGAGATTAAAACTCGTCTTCTTCATTCCAATTCCAGTAAAAGTGGGAAAGGTAAAAAGCAAGCCTCCGAGGAGAAGAAACAAGACGCTGAAGACGACACGGGACCAAAACCAATGCTGCCATACTCCTCCATGTTTATATTATCCCCAACAAATCCGTAAGTTGTGACTGTTTCTCGTTATAGTTCCGATTCAATTTGGCATCGTGTAACAATCATAATTCAACTGACAATGAAATTGGCTGCGTATTGTTTTCTGTTGCAGCATAAGGAGAGGTGCCCATTGGGTGGTGAATCTACGTTACTTTGACTTTTTCATAATGATCGTGATAATCCTGTCCAGCGTGGCGTTGGCCGCAGAAGATCCAGTGACCGAAGGATCGACACGAAACTATGTGTTGAATTGTTTCGATCATGCATTCACCGGAGTGTTTGCCATAGAAATGATACTGAAAATTATTGACTTGGGCGTAATATTGCACCCTGGATCGTATTTGCGAGAATTTTGGAACGTTATGGATGCGGTTGTAGTGATATGTGCGGGAGTTTCGTTCGTCTTTTCTAAGCTGAGCGATCCCACGTCTTCGACGTCGATGGGTCAAAATTTGTCGACTATAAAATCTCTCCGCGTCCTGAGGGTGTTGAGGCCACTTAAAACTATTAAAAGAGTGCCGAAATTAAAAGCAGTGTTTGACTGTGTTGTGAACAGTTTAAAGAATGTTATAAATATTCTCATAGTGTATATATTGTTCCAGTTTATTTTTGCTGTTATTGCTGTACAGCTGTTTAATGGAAAGTTTTTTTATTGCAACGACGAAAGCAAGTACACAAAGGACGACTGCAAGTAAGTTTTCTTCATTTATTGTTATTACTTGAATAGCAATATGAAAGTTCGTTTCGAACCTGTGCCGTTGGTATTCACTATTCGGTAAGAATTATCGTCGATGCAATATTGTCAACTGCTTTGTTAATGTTAATTAAAAATTGTAACTCAGCACTGCTATGTTATGGGCACAATTCCGCTTATAGAATATTGCGGAGGTATAAAACACGTGTTACGGGTATGTACGGCAAATTTTAATTTATATCAATCGTGTTTCAGGGGTCAATATTTCAAATTCGAACATGGGGCGTTGTTACCTGTTCCAAAAAATCGGACCTGGGATACCCAACACTTTTACTACGACAATGTGATGGTTGCTATGCTTACCTTATTTGCGGTACAGACGGGGGAAGGCTGGCCTCAAGTTTTACAAAATTCGATGGCTGCGACACACGAGGATAAGGGTCCTATTCAAAATTTTAGGATTGAAATGTCGATTTTCTACATAGTTTATTTCATAGTATTTCCATTCTTCTTTGTCAACATCTTCGTGGCCTTAATCATCATCACATTCCAAGAGCAGGGTGAAGCTGAATTGCAGGATGGTGAAATAGACAAAAATCAGGTACAGCATTCTTATGCGAAAATTATTACATCCCTGTCATAAGTATACTTCATTCGTGTGACGAATACGATTCGATACGACTGAATTCATACTCGTATCATTCATTCATGGTGTACGTTTTTGTCGAGATATCGAGTTGTCGGTTCGTTTATTTATCATGTTTATTTGTTGACAGAAATCTTGTATTGATTTCACGATACAAGCAAGACCACTGGAAAGGTATATGCCAAACAAACGGAACAGTGTGAAGTACAAAATATGGCGGGTCGTAGTTTCAACGCCGTTTGAGTATTTCATTATGATTCTCATCGTTCTCAACACCCTGCTGCTTATGATGAAGGTACGCATTCGTTTCGTATTAAATATTTTATATCTACCTTGTGCTCTTTAAATATTTGAACATTCAACCTGGACCGTTTATAATCGGTGTAGAAATATGAGGAAATGGTCGACGTTACACGGACATGTCGAATAGAATATCAAAATTCGAATCTTTCAACTATTTCAAGCGGACACTTAAATAATACCCAAAAAAACTTCAGACATTCCGTCATGCAATAACCGCGACGTAATTTTACTTTAAAAATCCACGAATTTTCCTTCAAGACCATATTTTACACCGCTGTTTTCTTTATAAGTCCGTACCCATTGAAAATATATATAATGAATGAAATCACATCATATCAGATTACGCTGATAACATAAAAAGAAGAAAATGCATTTTTGTGATAGGTACCGTGTGAAACAGTGATTATGACGAATATTTTATCGTTATTCTAACTATTTTTGGCAAATTTAACCAATCGAACATTCATTTCAATCTTACTACTACTCCCAATGATTATCAAAGATCATAAGGCGCCGGGAAATAACGTAACATAACACATTAACGGACAATGAAGTAACGGATAACGATGCAACGACTTATTTATATCTGCCTGCGTACTTATGTGTTTTTTGTGTCATGTTTAATTTTGTCGATACACAAATCTCTAAAATTTACGGTGTGGTATCATCAATGATTAATATTGTATTAGAGCAAAAATGTTATTGTCATGGTACGCATATCGCATATACTGGATCATTTCGTGCGAAGAAACTAGCTATCGTGATACCCAAGAGTCGTGGTTGTTTGCAGTATTAGTTGTGTTGAAAACTTACGGCAGCTTCGACGTTTAGTTAAATTGCTGATCGTGGCAGAGGATGAAATCGCAGCTCACCGTACAGACTTCTCTCTCTCTCTCTCTATATATATATATATATATATGTGTAAGCTTTGCACGAAATTATCCGATGTGTATTTAAATTCGGCTGGGAGTTGGTTCTAATCTGAAATATTATTTTTCTTCCCCCTCTCGTTTCTTCAACCGAATTATTTTGACATTTTGGAAAGTGTTTTGCTGGCAAAGTGTCAGGCTTGAAACCAAAGTTATGAATTTTCATTTATATATATTGCTGATATTATTTTTACAAATGTACGATAACTATTTATAGATTTTTTTTCTTTCGGCAATTCCCTTCATGAAATTGGAACTTGTGAACTGCTTGAGATTATTTTCAACCTTCGTTCAAATTTGTTTTTCATACAGTTCGCATGTCAAGCATTTTTTCTCTATTTTCATGTAATTGTGCAGCCTCAAGATACGTCAGAAAATAGTTTTGGTTCATGAAACGATTCACTTTTACTAAAATTGCACTACAGCTTCACGGTGTTAATGGAGTAAAATAACGCACAGAAAATGCTTAAAAAACTTTGTCGTAGACGGAATGGATAATAGTTTAAAAATAAGACTAAAAAAAATTCTCTTCGCATCAGAAGTCGAGCGCAATATATTTAAAACAGTTTCGAACTTCAGGGTCAAAACAATATACATATTTTTTTCTTATCAGTTTCAAATTTTTTTCCAAATGTCAATTTCTCTCGTTACTTTTATAATTTTTTTCTAAAAAATGAGAATTTAATGTCTTCACAGACTTTGCATGATTTTCACGAATGTTCGTACACGAATTGAATTTTGCTTTTAATTTTTTGACTCATGCCTTCGCAACGTATGGGTACAATTTCATTTCCCTTTTGTTGATGGTAGTAATGATTATCAATACTACTACTACTGAATGATACGAACTTTAACGATCTTTACATGTCCTTCTGTCCCATTAATTTTGATGTTATTGGTCAAAGTTTGCTTAAGATGACGAATAACTTCGTTTTCTAAATTAACACTTGGTTGGGCAAATTTTTTTTTTTAAGAAATCGATGTTGTACTACTTCTAATTTTAATTTGCAATGCAAGCAGTATTTTGCTCCTTGGTTTCCATTCAAATAGTTTGTTTTGGGGACAAGGGTGGTTTTCTGTACAGATGCACAAGACACAAATTTGGGTTGCATAGATCTGTGACTGCATTGCGTGCACATCCCCATACTAAATTAATCCACCTAGCAAACGTGAAAATTGATAATGATCAGCACCCGTTGAAAAAAACCCGATGCTCATTGAGTTAAATTTGTTTGAACTCAGAGACCATAGAAACCAAACACGAACAACAGATATTCACTTGCAGCATGTGATATTTTTACCACATTACAATTACACACGTACAACAATAACGTAATACACGTATATGTATTGCATGGTGGCTGCCGGAAAATCAATCGTATGTTGACCGATGTATGCACGGGGCACTAGCCTAACGCAGAACAAGCTCCAGACCCCTTTCTGAACCAAAACCTGAAAAGAAACCTTTAATAATTAATTACGTATTTTTTGTTCGTTAACGTTCAGTAATTCCGAAATGTTGATTTTACTTGTTTCTCAATTATTTGCGATAATATGCTCTTAATTTTCAGACACTAACACATCGTTTCACGTGTCTGCGGTACAGACAAATTTAATATAAATTAACATACGAATAATTGATCCGCATCGACTGATAGGGGTATTTCAGAACTCATGAAATTGACAATAATAAGAAACACATGAATGCACAAGAAACGCAACCACTAATCGTCTAATAATAATTGTTATTCAATGATTGTGATTATTGATCAGATTTTTCTGTAAACATTGATCAAGTCCTCAATCACGCGTACAAGCATTATAAATTAGGCTCAATGTATGATCGCTAACGATCTTAAATTTGATACACAGCGAGTGAACATTTCCGATAAAATTAAGTGAAAAATAAATACGCCTCACAAAGCTGCGTACGTTAAGCGTAAATATCGTTGATATAAAATAAATGCAGACAATTGTGTCACTGAAAAATGTTTGGTTAAAAGAATCCGTTTCTCCTCAAAGTTTGCTCATTTCTGCAATTGGGTCTATTTCAGTGATTTTTCTCGACATAGTTGGATCTACCAAAAGTACAGTTTTATATTATCCCCCGATGCCTTGTCTTGTTACTAGCTTCCGAATGAAAATAATTTGCAAAACTATCCATAATATGACCGTAACTAGAAGCTACGTAGCACGTGCGATCAGTTGGCACATATTATAATATATCTATTCAGCGCGTGGGTGGCGGGCACGCCTTTCCTCAAATTTATCGACGATGCCGATACAATGTATTTGCTATTTGTCTGTCTGTCGGTCCGTATGTTCGTCAGTGTATGCATTACAGTACCACGCTCAGCCCGACCCGCAAAAGTTAGTACTGAAGTACATGAACTGGGGTTTCACCGGGATGTTCACCATCGAGTGCACTATGAAGATTGCCGCATATGGTTTTAGGGTAAGCCCCTTACCCACCAATCTAGCAATGGCCGGCATTTATAAGTGGACATGGCGTTTCTTCCAGGTTAATTCGTACGGTACGATTGGCACAAGAAATTCAATCTCACTAAATTATGTGATAACTTGTACTTTCGACCAGTGGTAACGGGTATTGACGGTTATTGGAAAAGAAAAAACAAAAACTCACTTGACTTACCGGTCAATATTTACAAAAACTCGAATCACTGTAACCAATCATTCGAACTAATATTCATCAACTTAAACCGACGTGATACGGTGTTAATTTTTCAAAATTACCGCAAATTATCGGAGCGTTATTTATAGTAAGATATTGAAATATTTCCACCTCTGCATAACCTTGTCATGGTTTAATTTTTCAATAACACGAATGAAAAAAAAATGTTCCGATCACGATTATCCGTTGAACATATCAGTATTGTAAGAAAAAGATCTTTCGTTGTTCTATCAAACGAATTAATTCGTGAATGAGCTGTTGAAAACGACCATGTATCAGTGAAACTGAATGAAACGTCACAGCCAAAAATTTTCAGATATGTAAGTCCTGCTTATTAGTGAACGTATAGTGCGTTTGACTCACGCGATACCTATATCTAACTGCAAAACTATGCTAAAGATATGGTATCCAATTAAATATATTCTATTAAAATACACAGACACAATCAATCGAGTATCAAATTCTTAGAAATTTTATGGTGAAAAATTTTCCAATCATCACCTTTTCAGTCAGACCTCAGTTTCCCTTTGCCAAAGTATCAAAATTATTCTCGTCATCCTGAAAATGACACAGATCGTGGTGCATATACGCTCTCATTTATTTATTTACGGGTAAATCGGCATACTCATGAAGTGTTTTTCTGTACGAAATCGAATTTTGTTTGCTGTTACAACGTATTATTAATTGTTTCAAGAATTTAAAGTGAATAATTTGACGCTCGATCTTGATATATATATATGTATGCTATATATATACATATATATATATATATATATATATATATATATATACATATACATACACACCTTTACATCATAGATAACCATCAGCCATTACACATAACATCAATCGTACAATATTTTGTGAAAATCCATGAAAAAACCTATTTCCCAAATCACTGTGTAATTTTTCAAATCCTAATTTATTTTCAACATCGTTTTATCCATGAACCTCCCTTGTTACCCCGCATGTCCCGTTGCGTATACAGCACGCTGTGCCAACATGCCGAGGTGTTTTTTGCATGCAGTCCTTTATGTTTGCGTATGAATTACGATGAAGTGTATTAAAATGTCCTTGCCCTGCATGATCTTGTGAATGCAATTAACAAATTATGAAAAACACATCGCACACCTTGCAAGATTGGTTAGACTTGCTAGGCATATCAGGATTAACAATGTGAATATTATCACGTATGGATAAGTTACAAGCTCAAAAATATTTAGCGAAGCGAGTACAGAGTATAAATGAAAATTTTTGCATTTCGTGTGATGATTATCTGATGTGTTCCTGTAGGAAATTTGTTCCAAATGACAAACTGCGTTTCGTACAGGTTGTAATCCGATGTTCCCTGCTCCGGTTGAAAACCAGTTGTCTCTAAATATTTTGATTGCAATAACTGTTCAGAACAAATCCCCTTCAATACTATTCCGATGTGTGAGATACATTTCAAATAATGAGAATGCAATAGTTTCGACTAAACAGACTTCGCCGTTTATTTGTTGAATACAATGACATTCAAAATGGTTGTAGTCAAAATATAATGATTATCACCGTCTCCCATTAATCCGAAACTAAATGTGACTATTAATATTTTCATAATTTACCGTTCTCGATTCTTTTTCGTAAAATTATTACCTTAAGTGATAGGCTACAAGAAACTTTTTTTTCACATGTCCCGCATTAAAAGTAAAATACCAGAATGTGGATAGCAGTTATCATATCCCATTAAAAATGGCTTGCAGCTTCCGTTGTGTATAACCAAAGAATGACATCTGTCTTCGGTATAATGATTCTGTACCTTGTACTGTTACTAAAATAATTATACAACTGCACGCTGCGCTGTTTTATGGAATTTTCATTTAGACTAAATTCCCTGAGCCAAATCTGGAAGCTCACAACGCACGGTAATCTGAAACTGTTATAACTGAATATATAAAGTCGGATTATTGCAAACAATACGTTGGATTTCAGGAACTGGTTACCTGTTAGAAAAAAAAAGAAAAAAAAAACGAGTAAGTCGTCTGCGAAATTCAAGCTCGCAGGATATATAATCTGAATGTTCTGAAATTTTATAATGCAATGTCTTATTTCACTTATATGATCAACCACGACTGTACACAGGGACAGAATCATTTTTCATCAAGTGTTTTCCAGTTTGAGAAATGTTTTGTTCCAACAACCTGCATACCCCCGTGTAATATATTATGCAAGACATTTCCAACTGGAATGTTGTTATGAAATGACAATTCTGTTTTTTATTGCGCCCTTAGAATAAATATCAATTGATGGCAGCAGGGAGAATCATAATAAGAATAAAACAACGCTATCAACGCCGAGTTCAAACCACAATTTTTGTATTTGCACGTCAATCTATCCAAACAGAATTTTACATCCGCTTTTTGAATATATTTTATCCAAGGCGGTAACATAAGTGTGAATTTACAATTATTAAGCGGACGTAACATGAAACTATTACGTATACACACGTTACTATTTTCAGAAATATCGGATACTGCGAATTAGTTTCAAAAGGCAAGCTCGTATATTTAATTAAAGTTATGAAAAAAAAAAAACTAATTTTCAAAGCGACAACTCTGAATTGTAACTAAAAATGGTGGGTGCTGTTGAAAAAACATGACTAATCGACACTTTGGAGCTCCGAAATTATTGGCATATTATCGGTTGCGAAACATATTTCTCAAATTAAACCGAACGTATTAGCATCGCTGAACCTGTGCCTTCACTCGTTTCTTCTTTTAGAGAATTATTCACTCAACTGATAAAGGAAATATTTAATTCGTGTCTAAGAGCATTTTTTTCAAATTCTGCGATTGCAGTGAAGGCCTAATTAAAGTTTTCTCAACCTATAACAACTTCCGGTCCCGCTGCCATCTAATGATATCCTAAAACACCCTGAAGAAAAAAAAAAAGAGTCAATTCGGTATACGACAAGAATGCCATAGAGGTATAAAGGGCAGCAAATAGAGTTGTAGTTGGGTGTTACGTTTGTGCGTTGGGTGTGTTTGTAGTATCACGAGGCGCCGCCTATTCTAGTGGACAGCCTGGCCATCATGAACCTGGTCTTCACCCTCCTTTTCTTCATTGAGTGCATCCTTAAACTCATCGCCTTTGGATGCAAGGTACAGCCAAGCTTTTACTCAAATTCAATATTCTTCATATGTGTAACTTACAACAATCGATCGGTGTTTGAAATAAGAAAAGTAAGTTTCATCCACAACACAGTGCACCCTGTAATACGGAAGAAATACATCAGTGCCGTTGTCGCGCTATCAGTTTTCAATCTAAGAAATGAGGTCAGTTTGTCTTCAATTTTTTTCAACAGTAAACATAAATACGTCGACATCTGCATTCTAGATATTTGTTTCCGGTATAATAAGTTTACGAAGATGCTATTTTTATATCACCGTGGAAATAACTAATGGATTGATTATTTATTTATTTATTTTTTTCGATAAATAAAAGCCTGAATATCAAATAGAGCACGAACAAACTTCTCACGTAAAACATTAGTTTCGTAAGTAGCAATGGAAGTATTACCGTACAATTCAGAAAATTCAAGTTTACAAAGATACAACACATTGAGAAGTTATAACAAACTGACCCAAGCTGCGCGATCGTCAAATTATGATTACAACGGTATCCGAATACCAGTTTTTATTGAATGGGAATTGCATTATTGAAAAAAAAACTTCCTCCTACACTACCCTACATTTATTATTCTTCATTCTGTACTTTTCACACATGCGAAACGTCGTAACATAAGTCAAACAACCAGTCATTGATTTTTCCGCTCATCACGTTACACTGGCCCTTTATTGAAAATAAAAACTGCTTCACTATTACCGTAGGTACTTACACAATTACCGATTTGTAGCTGCTTGCTGTCGGCATGGTCTTATATCCCTAGATTACTATAAAGATCCCCATCATTTCACCAACCACTCATCAAATAGTTTATTGTTTTTCATCACACATGCAAATACATTCTGCACACATATATACACATTGCATTTCACCGTTCATACTTCACACTCTATATAATATGTAAACTTTGGGCTGTTTTGTACACTATTTATCGGTGGCATATGAACAAACGAATCTTGATTGCAACGAAGGTGCAATTTTGTTATTATTGTCCCCAATAATTTAGGCTGTCTGTAAATCAACCATGGAAAGGAATTATAGATGTTGGAAATGATGGTACCGTTAGTGATATAATTTTCATTTATCGTGGTAAAATTGACCTTCTTCCAGTCCTGCGTATATGCTATTCCATTATACAAATAATCGAACGACAGATACTTTTCAGTGCCTGTTATTACTGTATGATTCCAAATTTTTTTCGTTAATATTACCGTATACTATCAGTGCCATTTGAGTATATAAATCTTGCAATAGGTAAAAAATGTATCGGTGCAACGATTTTGGGAACAAGTGTGTATAACTCAGCAGCCTTTAAATGTGTACAAAATGGCTGCCCAGGTTACGTTAGTGCTTTAACATTTCTTTTTTCGTCAACAGAACTTCTTCAAAGATCCATGGAATACGTTCGACTTCATTACAGTGATTGGAAGTATCGTGGATGCTCTCGTAATTGAGTTCGGGGTATGTAAAGTTATATTTCCCTCACTCGCCGTATAAACCTGAACACGAAGTTCGAGTGAAGACTTGCTTTAAATACAATTTTCATTTTATAGCAAATCAGATTGTCGATGAAGTCATCGTAAAAATTCTACTTAAAGGAGGAACAATTTGCATAAATTTGAAAAATAATTCGTTTGTTACACGCATAAATATATTTATGTAAAGCAAGGCTTCCTGTAGCGCGGATTAATCGGGAACTTTATAGTCAAACTAAAAGTATAATATATGTATAGGTACATACCCTTCAGTTAAATACATCCCTGGTGTCCTTAGGCTTGAACACAAGCGTGAATTTTCGACGTATAACTTTGATGGTTTAAAGCTTCAATTAATTTTTTTTCAAACTGTAAAATTTAAAAAGTGTTATTTTATTGATCAAAATGCCTGAGTAGAAAAAACCACTTTTTCTTTAATTGGGTCGATGCAAATTCGCACCTGTGTTTTAATGAAGGGTTAAAGTCAAGCTTGTGACTTACTTAGGTGAATGGATTGAACAATGCTTTTTATGAGATTGTGCAGATTGAAATACCAGAAGTAGCGATGCCCGATTTATAACGTAAAAGATTAACCTTACTCGGATTATTAGTACACAACATCTTCTTGCCTCTGAGATTAGCCAGAATAATTATTTACATTCGTTACTACCACTTAGACCACTTTGTTACGATCAACTCTGCACAAACACCTTGTTCAGTTCGTATTGAATAGAAAATGTAAAGGGTATCCTCGTACAGTGAAACCTTTCACACTGTCCTACACGACCAATTTCACCAGGGTACTTCTTTGAAATGCCGTGAAACATTGCCCGGCCAAAAAATGACAAAACTGTGGCTAAAGAACCGATAGTTTGCACTTCAAGGAAATACCCGTGTACAAATTTAGCTGGCATATCCATAACTTAAGAAAACACATTACACTTACATATTCTGAGTTTATTCCTTTATAGAATCCGGTTGTCTTCATCATTAAGTACTTCTTTCCGAAGTCAACCTTGGTAAGAAGCAACACCAACACAGTTAACTACTCTATCCCACCAGTATTTAGCACATGGGACATAGTTTCTACACTCGGTCATCACGGACGTCATAACTTTGAGCCAATAGGCTCAAGGCATTCAATCGAGTTAAAGAAATACTTGAAGAGGAATACCTTAATTTTTTCATATTCCGACGACACTTACCTACCGGTGTATATCGATGTACGAAACATTGAGAATCTGATTTAAGTCCTGGCAGAGATAGCAGTACACAAATATTAATACATGTCACAGAACACACCTTGCAATGAAATAACGTACACAAGAGTAAGTGATTGCACTGCGTAATAAAGTATAATAAAGAGACGGAGTCTACTGACTATGAAAATGAATGCTAATTGAAATAAGCAAAGCGATGGAAAGCGAAGCAAGTAACAAATCCGGCACTGACTTTCAATAGAAATCTCAAAAAGAAAAAAAACGGTGAAAGAAACTGAAAAGACACGCACATATTTATCTTGCAGCAAGCACTGATAACAATCCTACACTCATTACGGTGCAAAAGATCCTGTTGGCATTGAAACGCCTGAAACACAAACGTCTCTAACTATTAATTTGTTCGTACTTTCTTTTTGTTCTATTTTTACCTTCATTTAAAAGATGGCCGGAAAAATCTTTACAAAGATATTCGGTCTTCTTTCGCAATCGTTACGTTTCTATATATGGCTGGTTGAATTTCATGCCAAAGCATTAACTTTGATAAAACGTAAAGGCAATATTAGATTATATTCTATTCTGTGATGAAAACTTTAGATCCTGAGGAATTTAGTCAATTCAAGTGTTATCATAATAATTGTACTCGTTAACTCAGTATAAAACATAATTCTTGTACAGTAGCTTCATTATAATCAAATGAATAGATTTTTTGCCAATTTGGGAGCAGTCAGTGTTTCTTTTATTATCAATATAACGTTTGTGCTGTTATTTCTTTTTGATATTGCTTCATTAAATAAGTCTCTTCGTTTTATTTGCTATTAAAATTCATATTGAACTGCGGGCAGTTCATCATTACTGTGAAAATCCAACATTCCAACATTCGCACAGCATCGTTAATTATGCAGCATTGCTGGTAATCCCGGAGGATTTCACTGTACAATCGCAAACAAATATTCAAGACACCCACACACCGACATTCTATTTTGAATAAGAAGTACTCACATAAATGGTTTTAACCAATTGAGTAGCGGGAATTGATGAACAAATTTTTCCCGTAACAAATTTTTTGAGTGATCAGTAGTTACGTTCTTCCGTCAAGAGAGCTCGACAATCACAATTAAAATAATTCCACAACGTCGAGACGATTCTTCTTAAATTATACAACGCTGAAACCATGAGCGAAGAAGAAATTAAGTACGACTAAAGACAAGCGCACGTCCGTTAACTCGGAACGTTATAATACGTTAGATATTTACTATACAAATACTTGAAAGAAGTCTTCTACACATCGGTGGTAACTTGCATGTTTTCCAAGCAGTAGAATTGCTCTTTTACTTTAACAGACACAAGAAAAAAAAAAAAAAAACTTTCAGGTCAGGTAATATATATTACACTAGGTGCTTTATCATGCAATGTAGTTGCCGTCCATGTATAATAGTATAGTGATTAGTATCCAACAACCTGAAAACCTGTGTCCGTGAAAACTAGAAATTTTCATGCTGTGAAATGCCTCTCACGATAGAAATAATAATGATTGAGTTGGTAAAATGAATAAAATCCTTAACGATGCTTACATCCTTGCATTTATTTCCCACGGATTGATCCGGGGCGCAGCTAATTAGACTCCAACTGTCTTAACCGCGCGATTCTAACATGCATAAGGGATCAGAAGGTCTTGAGGCTGTCTTTGACTTAAAACTAAATATGCAGACATCGAAGTAGTAAAAAAGGATTGGAAAACCGATTTATACGCAACATCTAACCGACACGTATCATTATATATACATATCAATATGGCCAACAAAAATTATCGGGTAACTTTCGTATTTGGTAAAAGTCGAAACCAACCATACAGACACATATTGGTGTATATCGTGTAGAGTAACTAAATTCGTCTGTAAGTATCATTGAGCTAAACTGCAATGAAACCAACCAATCGCTGCGTATTCATTAAACAGCTATAGATGTAATAGATATTCATTTTAGATACGCCTGATATATTAAAGCTGAGAAATGAGTGTAACGTTTTGAAATCTTTCTGTCGCTTCGCTCTAGTAGTCTTATCTCAATGTTGTGTGCAAAATTTCAACGATCTTTTGCTTTACATTGATTTTTAAGATCTACTCGAGTGAAGTCTGTAGATTAAAAGAGCAAGAATTTTGTATGTGTTTCTGAAGTGCAATTTCCTCTGCCCGTTACAGGAAAATTTCATCAACGTCGGCTTTCTGAGATTGTTTCGAGCTGCAAGGTTGATCAAACTTCTACGGCAAGGATATACCATACGAATTCTCTTGTGGACTTTCGTACAATCATTCAAGGTGAAATTTAAACGTCATGGTCATTATCCTCTATTATATATCTTTTATAATAATTCAACTTCGAGACGTGAATATGTGAAGATTAATTGTAGACATGGTCTGCAAGTAGCGTCTAAATGCTCAACTACATTTGTGCCAATGATTATAAAAGATAAGGAAGACGATACCTGCAAGTTGTATTATACAAGTGGAGGACAAATTCGAGCAAACATTGAATAATTTTTATATCTATTCCAGGCCCTGCCGTACGTTTGTCTTTTGATTGCCATGCTGTTTTTCATCTACGCGATCATCGGAATGCAGGTAAAATACTTTGACTCATGTAACGCGTGTATTTCTATAATGTAATAACAAAGTGCAGAAACTCGATTGATAAAGGAGACTCAATCAGGCCCGCCCAACGATTTCTGAACGGTTCTTTTACACCGTATTTTGTCTGAAAAAATTCATACGCTGTGTTATTGATTAAAGTAGGAGGTGCACTAACTCACAACCTTCAATTTCAAGTACGGTGAACGATTACGTCGAATTTCAGTAGCTGATCATTTGTTTTAGAGAATATCGGAATAACCTGTGCAATTCAATGATACTTACGAAGTTATTATGCTTTGATGTTTTATGTTGAACAGATTACGTAGAATCATTGAAAGTGTCGGATACGAACCTGTTGTAGATTGTTTGAGTTTTACATATTTTTCCATTCAATGATATAATTTTTGTAAATCAAATGTACGAGTGATGTTATTCATCGCGATTGTACGTGTTGTTGGAGCATAAAATTCGATGGCAGCGCCCAAAATCAAACAAGATGCCAAATGTTGGTGATATCATATTTTACCTCTATAGGTATTTGGAAATATAGCCAACGATCCAGCATCTGCGATTGATCGGCAAAACAACTTCCAATCATTCTTCGGCTCTCTATTATTGCTGTTTCGGTGAGTCGAGCAGCTAAACGAGAAACAAGTGTGCGGTGTTTTACAAGTTGAATTTAATTGATGAAACAAACCCAGAGTCAAATATTGCAGCCCAGAAAAGACATTTTCTCCCCTATAAATATTTAGTCACTCTCGCGAAGAGTCACTTGTGTAAAAAAATTCTACCTTAACAAAATAACGTGGTGACACTGATGCGAGTTACATTGGACATTTGATATTTATCGTATCATGTTCGTATGAAGCGAGGCCCGACGATTAAGCTCTATCACGTTATCGTCATAATAAGCACCACACGTCAGTCCAATGAAGAATTGTATTTCGAATTTTCATTACTCATGAGTCATCAATAATTTCGGTAAGATTGTGAATTACGAGGTGAATAATTTCACAATATCTATTGTATATACTGAATGATGATTAATGAAGTTGAAGTTGGCAAAGAATAGGTAAGCAAAAAATTTAGAACTCCAGGACAAGAGCAGAGGTTCTCTGTCTATGTCCTGACTGGAATTTAGTTTGGGCAATCGTTAAACACAATCAGTCGCAAGCAACTTCGGGTTTGTCGAAATGACACTCAACACGATCGTCAATGCTTACGCTTTGCGTGATTGCGTTTAACGATTATGCGAACTGAATTCGAACCAGGACATGAGACCCGTTGCTCCTGGCCTAGAGCTCTGAATTTTCTGCAACCTCATTTTCTGTCAACTTGCACTTCACTGATGATGAGATCGAACTTTTCGAGGCTGCATTGAAAGTAAGGCGAAAGAAATTACATGTTATATTAAAGGTAGCTAACTCCTACGTATACGCGTATACTACTACACTGCATCGTAAGCATGGTTTGACAAAAGTAAGCTGCTCGACGTCTTTTAAGCGCTAGATTGTTGGTCAGCTAGTATTGCTTCCCTAACGGGAATCAATTAATCAAATTACTAACCCATCAAATACGTACAGCTGTCGAATCCCGCAGTATTAAATGTGCACTATCATACCTTGAGATCGTAAACTAGGTATTGTAAAATAATTCTGTAACTACAAAACGTTGATGCAGTAGAGTCGGTTATTTTTGGTATCAGTTATAAACGTTGTTTGTACTACCTGCAGGCAATTCGATGTTCCGATAACTTGTGGTTTCGTTCAATCTGTAATTGAGACTCTGCTGCATTTACTCGCCAATGAGATTCCCGTAATTTTAGTTACATTTTTGGATAAGTCTATGAGTTGTTATTACAACAAAAATACGAAATGGCTGTATCATGCTTATTGTCTTTCTCGACAAACATCCCGATGAACCGATATGCAAAGTTTGATCACCAATTGTGCGTACTGGTTCTGGGATAGAGTCCGGGTGGATAGAGAAAAAAACTGTAACATTCATTTTTTCTCTAAATCATGAATTTCAAGAGTGTTGCCTGGTTTGAAAGTTCATTTTTACCATTCAATTCACTAGCGGTTGGCCCAGATCTGTTTGTCTTCGGACTAAATTGAAAGTGAAAGATTCATCGAAACTGAGAAGACAAAATACGAAACGTTTTCTTGGGTTAAGGGTGTAGGAACTAGGCAACGCTCTTAATATCCGTCTGACAATAAGTATGAAACGTAATTTTAACTGTGCTCCAATTCCGAAAGTATGCGCTGTTAACACTGTATGGGTTTTGGTTTCCCTGCTTATCTGGTTAGGTGTTTGGTAACATCAAACTGGATTCTTCAACAGCCATTTCGAAGCACAACAATTTCCAAAGCTTTATACAAGGACTGATGTTACTGTTTAGGTAAGTAACCGTCCTGTATTCAGAAAGGCATTTATTTCGATTAGCAGTTTTTTCTTTCAATTGCGATCTTTCCGCAATGCTTTTCGAATATCCGTTTTTTTCTTCTTTTTCTGCTTTACATTTTTATTCAACGATAGTTTCTATTGTTGCGGTCTTGAGCACTAGAAATATACGTACATTATTTGAAATCATAACAACTGCTACTGTAATTTCTGAATTCATTTGTTGTTGAACAGTTCAAGACTGTTCCAATTCCTACCATGGTTTTCATATTTTTTAAATACGTTGCCATTGTTGGTAGAAAATGTAGCATTATGGGATCGTAGAATTTATGTGGCAAGTTTACAATTTTATTTCTCACGAGTAACCCATAAAGAGTTATCGTATAAGTATGATATTTCTGGATATTAGCGTACGTTCCGCTAATGTGAACGAATCATCAATTAATCAAGTAGTCGAACCTCGTTACTAGGCTGATTGCTTACGATGCTTATACTTTCGACTAACGCAGTAGGAGGGTGTCAAGCTCAAAGAGTAACTATATTCCAATCTTCCGGTACAGAAAATCGATCAACGATTCATGAAACATTAATTTGGGTCGCAATATAACCCTACTACTTTGTCGGTTTGTTTCATTTCTTAACTCGGTGTTCTGAAAATGTCAGATTGAGTAAAATTGTAATCGTATAACTTGTCGTACCTTCAGATGCGCTACCGGCGAGGCATGGCCGAACATTATGCTGGCATGTAAGAAGGGCCGTCCGTGTGCTCAGCCAAAAGAAGATAATGCTGCGGAAGGCTGCGGCTCAAACCTCACGTATGGTTACTTCGTCTCGTTCATCTTCTTTTGCTCGTTTCTGATGCTGAATTTGTTCGTTGCCGTCATCATGGACAACTTCGACTACTTAACAAGAGACTCATCCATATTGGGCGCCCATCATTTGGATGAGTTTGTAAGAATATGGGCCGAATACGACCCGAATGCAACGGGAAAAATACATTACACCGAAATGTATGACATGTTGAAAAACATGGATCCGCCTTTGGGGTTTGGCAACAAATGTCCAAACAGACTGGCGTATAAGAAATTGATTAGAATGAACATGCCGGTAGATGTAGATGGAAAAGTTAACTTTACTACGACCCTGTTTGCACTCATTCGTGAAAACTTGAGCATCAAAATGAGAACAGGCAAGTGTACATTTCTTTCGATAATATCTATTTCACGCAAGCGGAAACACGTAGAGCTCTCATGGTGTTATCGAATTTCTATTATCTTTTATCACACGTGAATTAAGCGTAGATACTTGCGCAATTTGTTCGCTATCTAGCAATCTATCAAACTTACGTGAAATTCTTTCACTTTTTTCCCTAAATTGTGAATTGGTACACGTGCAGCGGAAGAAATGGATCAAGCTGACGATGAGCTCAGAGTTACTATTCAAAACATCTGGCCATTGCAAGCACGGAAAATGCTGGATCTTTTGATACCAAAGAAAGATGGTACGAGCTTTTGTAATTTAAACTATAATTTAAATTCAACCGCATAGATAATTGTGTATTAAGGAATCACGACAAATATTTTTCGCAAGTATAGTTAGTATTTCGCTAACAATCGCAGCAAACTCGTTTATTTGATTAATTATTTACTTTGTCCGTAGAACTGAACAAGGATAAATTAACAGTGGGTAAGATATATGCAGCTCTGCTGATCCTTGAAAGCTGGAGGACAACAAGGTTTGGTCAAATAGAAGCAACTGGACCACAGGTGAGCCCTTAAGTCGAATAAACATTCAGTATCACATTACGCAGCGTCTTATCTTATGAACTTGATCATCTTTATCAAAATCCCCTTTTTGCCGAAAAAAATGATGGATCGCAATTTTCTGTGATTATTTTTCATTGTGAATTTCGCAAACTAAAGAGATTATTTGGGGGTAGTAATCTATGAAATTTAGCTGAAATCAAGAAGAATGAATGTTTCTTGTTAGCTTCATCGTCGTAGAATTTGACAGCCGGTGCGAAAATTTTTGCAAAAGTTAGCAATCCTCAAGCTCCCGTAGATTATAGACAAACCTTGAGATCGATTTGTGTTTGTGTAACTATTTAACGCCAATACTTACAAACCAGTTTTGTATTTTGGGAAAATTCTCTTCACCATATGCAACGTTAGCAATAACAACTAAACTCGTATAGGAAACATCAGAAAGCAACACCTCTTCTGTCCAGATTATTTATTATTAATTATGTGGTGATAAAATTTCTAATTGCCTATTAAAATGACACAGATACGACCGACACGTGTCGTTTTTTTGATTCAATAAAAATGGCGTAGCTGAATGCACTTGTCGACTATTTTTCCAGCTCGTTAACTAAATAACACGATTAATATCTGAACACAAATCGATCTTTGATTCCTATTTCTCAAATTGTAATCATTCCTATGTGCTAAGTAGTGCTGAGATATTTTTTCTGACATTATGTATACATATATACCTGTATAAAAACTGGCCGTGTTTCATGCGATTCATACTCCCATTTTGAGTCTACAGGGTTCAACGTATAATTTTTCACCTTAAATTCAGGAAATAAGCGTATAAATACCTATTTATTAAGGATCGTATACATGGTGATCATTGATTTAAATGAGAGGAAATAACTCCGAAAGTCAATATCTCAACGAAGGTGGATATGAAAATTTGCATTATTGATACACTTGTCAATTCTCTGTCAATTCCGATCAGGGCCGAGCTTTCCGATGCTCTCTATTGTTGAATTGTATGGATTATAAATATACGCGAAAATCAGACTTTTATGTCAGTCTTCGTCGTGAAATTACTTGGTGCAGCTCATACAAATGAATCAATGAATGCCATTCATTATTGAATGGCAAAAATATATACATACATATATATATAACAACCGTATTAGATGTCGCAAGTTCAATTACTGAATTAGTAAATTCGAAATGATATTTAGATTCTTATTGTTGTCCCCCTTCCTGAACGATTGATTCATACTATATATCACTTGTCGGATTAGAGTGTGCCCCCAACTTTTCCCATGACGTATATAAGTACCAACTACAAAAAAAGGTTAGATAGAAAATTCACTAGAGAAAAAAAGAATGATGCTTGGAAATAGCCATGAGTTTTAATCCTTTTTTTCTGG
The DNA here is from genome assembly GCF_021155775.2 of Neodiprion pinetum. Taxonomy (NCBI): domain Eukaryota; kingdom Metazoa; phylum Arthropoda; class Insecta; order Hymenoptera; family Diprionidae; genus Neodiprion; species Neodiprion pinetum. The sequence goes on from NC_060234.1 coordinate 33,471,392, forward strand.
TAATATTTGACTGGCTGATCAGACGTGATTCCAAACGTCGTTCCTTTCATGAATGTCGTTTTAACATGACGGTATCGGAGAAGTGAAATGTTATTGATTGAACTTTTACTTTCGAAAACTCGGACTGTGCGAGTTGTTGGTATCTCTATAAATATTCAGACGTAATGTCGAACATCGAATTAAGTTTTTTAAGTTTAGAACAGTTTCGAATAATATCTTTCATTTCTCTGATATCGAAGAATAATTAGGGGGCCTTATTCATATAGTCAATATCCGAATAAGATCTCACTGTTAGTTAGGAGCAGCTGGATGAATACATAGAGTTACTAAGAATAAATTTGACATTTATTCTAGGAAAGTTAAATTAAACGATCGAATTTAGATAGTGTTGGTTTGATGTATAATTTGTCACGCAAAACATTTAGGTGGTGAAAGCTCTCAATCATCTTTGTGTGTGTTTTCTGTTTTATTTTCAGAATGATAACGATCATATCGATAACGATAATGCCGGGCAAAGTCCTGCAGCCCAGGCGGTAGTACGTTAATTTTTCTCTTACTTCTTTATCCTCGCACACTATTTTATGCATTTTTATCTATTCCTTTTAATAATATTTCGTAGCCAAATGTAAATAACATCTTATTCAGACTTTAAATTCTCAAATTAATAGCTTAAGATCCAACCACACAATTATACGAAAGATTATATTTTCCATTTACAAACTAGAGTAAGAGAAATTTTCTTATACTTTATTTGTAAGCAATTTCGTAGGTCCTCTCCTTACAATTAGTAATAACGATACTAACCGTTGCTAGACTTGACGTAACTAATGGTGACTCGTCTGAGGAAATAACACAAGCTTGGTGTTCGCAGAAACCGATTTACGGTCAATGTTAATCAGATTATACAGTGCTTCAATATTGAATACGTCTTTATTTCTTTGGTTCTTTGTACGTGCGGATGAATTAAATCTCGTTTATTTGGAAATTTCTTTGATGTTCGTGAATAGCGAAATAAGAATGTTAGATCTAATCTTCAAATTTTTATTATTCTACTTGCACATGCCTCAATTTCGAATCAAAAAATTATTTATCTTTTCCAAATTACTGTGATTTATTTGGAATTCTCTCACGATGAGACGTGACCTATTTTTGCGAAAGAATAAAAAGATAAATTATGCAAAGTCTTCTTACAAGTAATCGTAAAAATTTTATCCTAGAAATGTATTCAGCTGAATAATTTTCTTACATTTGACTACAGTGAAATAATTCACAATTAATTGTTCAGTTCGCCATTAAACCCACGTTAGAAGATACCATTTTCTGCACCAATATGCTGTACAGACAGTAAAATTCACAAGGACTCGGTCACTTTGATCTTCGAGTTGCGGGAGGATAAATGGTATTTTCACTACACAATCATATTATCACCCTCAAATAAATTTCCAATTTATTGTACATTCTTATTGAGTTGACTTTTTTTTGTCATTCAGTTATTTAGTTTCTAAAATTTAAATCATACTTTTATGTTACTAATACAATTGAGAGAGCATTATCCCAATCACCATTTCAATAACAAAGCTGTTTTGATTTTAATGCAGAATGGAAAAAGTATAATATTATTGTCCTAAAATTGCAAACAAGTTGCAGGAATGGTGGATGTGATATTTCTAGATTTACTCATTACAATTTTTAAACTCTTTGCGCACCTTAGTAAGAACTAGATAATAATCAAATTCAATATAAAATAGTAACTAGATAATCCCATTACAAAAAGAAGTCGAAGTATATTCTAAATGTTGTCCAATTTTATATATCATATACGTAAAAAATAAGAAAAACATTATATCATATAATAACGTCAAATCCAGTAAATTTCTGGATAAAAGCAAAAACAATGTTCAGTTATTGATCGAGTGAAGTCTACCTATATAAAATAAAAGTTTTGAGGTATATATGTAAAAATATTTCAGTTAAATTTGATAATCGGCTAATTACGTTTTGCTTCGCTGAAAGCTAACTCCGGCTGATACAATTTAAAAGTTCAAAAATATACAGTTATTACAGCTACAGCTAGTACAAACATATAATTTCCTGTTACATTTTCAGTTTACACTGTAACGATTTTCTGAGAATTGGCATTTATCACTGTGATGACCAAGCAAATGATATATATAATTGTCACACAATGAATTTAGTTCACACACAAATGGTTTCGAATAGCAGTGTGAAAAACACAATAGCCTCCACTATACCCAAAGATGTAATCCATCATATACATGATGTGGACTTTCAAGTTAGTCTGCCTTTTGCCTCAACCCAAGTAGATACACTTTGGACATCATGAAATAGATACAGATAGCGATACTAGATCGACTTTAGAATTTTCCGTATTTTCACAGCACTTTCGATTTGCCTAGATTTTGCTGTTACCTCTAGAAACATATTCAATTCAATAACACTGGCGTACCGACGAAGCAATAAAAGGTTTGTTGTTGATCATCGAACGGAAATTCCACAAATCACATTCACAGTGCGATTTTCGATGGTTACAATATTATGCAAGTCCACAGAGAATGCAATTCTTGAAAATTTGGTGGTGTGATTCTAGAGATTTTTAACAGCTTCTGAAAATATGAAAATACGTATTATATATAGTTAGAAAAAAATTTGAATAGACCATTAACGAACTATATAGAATTTTTTGCTTGTTTTCGTGTCTTGATACTTAGAATACATTACCATTATTCTGCTAATGCGAATATCCAGAAATTAAATAATTAGTGACTTAAAAAATGATTGATCATTACTCTTGAAATTATGACTGCTTTTGTATTTTAAAGTAAGAATATTACGCGAACGTGTTTATAATTTCAATTCATTATTTTGAATGCATTTTCGTGTAACTATAATATTTAAAAATTATGCATTTTCCATTGCGAATGAAAGTAAAACTGACTCCATGTTTTCTACGCAACTTTTGACGTACGTAATTAAGCGACACACAAAAATTCGACTACGTTTCAACTACATTATTTTTACTATACTTTACGAAAATCCTTACCTCAAATTTACCGTAAATATATAGATATACCGGTGGCCATAGTTTCGTTTGTACTGAAATTCTGTGAAAATGTTGGTTATCCAATTAGCATCTGGACTAGCATTCCCATGTGATATGGTTTACTAACATTTTTCGGAACTTAAACGTGAAAAGTAAAGAACAACGTCTAAGCACCTGTAGGCATGTTCCCCAAATTACATCCCCGTGTTTGTGTGTAGGTTCGTTCATATATTACTCTGTGATTGGTGGCTACTTCTTGTACAAGCTTGCGTTTACTTGTACCTAACATTGAACTTGTATTGTACACTCATTTATCCATGTTTCTTACAACGTTTTCAGCATTCACGTATATGTCTAAACTGCAATGTTGCCAACATCGCGTTAGCTTTATTCGACATTGAGAATTGTGAAATTAGAAGGTATCACAGATGTTCATCGATTCGTAAAGTTTAAATCAACATTTAACTGTATTTCAATATTCGATTTATTTTTAGACAGTATTTTTGCAGGCAGATTGTTGTGTCGCGGTCGGTACAAATACCCGAATTGAATCTATCGCGACATTGGTAGAACATCGAACTGTGCATGTTTCATTATTATTTCTTAATTGCATTTGCAATATCTTATTAATTTGTATGTACTTGTATTATCTTACAATATCTTGACCATATACCCAAACACAACTTATAAATTGAATCCAATATAATATTTAACTTAACAAACATATACAGGCTTTGTAAAATAAAATTATCTCAATCACAAAGGATTGTACGGTATAAATGTAATTTATCTGTGCCGCGATTGTAATTCTGAAACCCGGTGACAAAAAGAGAAACTTTTGATGCTGAGAAAAAATCTGTCTAGCCTCATGTAAATTTTCCATAACAATGAAATTATTGTCATTATAGAAAAATGAAAATACATACGATCGTGCCCGGGGCTGTTGATGCAAATTAACAATACAGCACCAACACCAGTAGTTCAGCTTAACATCTTGTTCAGAAATCGTACTTACACTTTGCAGTTACTGATCTCTCCAATACGTACAAATCAAAATAGATGCGAGAGTAATGAATTCGTTTTCAAATTACCATCACAAAATTGATTGAAAAATTGCGTAATTGCCGGCATTTATACGGTACACCCTTGCGATGTAATAAAAAATATTTAAATAAATAACATTACCTTCAATTCACACTCAGCACCGTCACACTTTGGCATGGTTTGAGACATTTTTACAATCTCTTTCAAACTCGACTTAATCTTTTTCACTTTTAATGCCTGGGGGATGATACATTTATGGTATACATATTATATCGATATCGCTATTGGGTAAAGCCTGTATGTGGGTGAAGGTACCATCTCGTGACGGGTAAAGTATTGTGACTTTGACACGGGTTTCGCACATTCGAACAGCGTTCAACCTTCTTCAACTGTCTCCTGGATATGGCCGGCGTCAACCATACTGGAGGAAATAATCACGGCACGCAACCCGGTGATAGCCGAGCTAATAGCTTAGAGCCCCCGCCAGGACCAAGCGGGGACTTGAGAGGGGAGCGCAGAGAGCTAAGGGATGAAGAAGAAGGGGCCCTAGGGGCTCTTGCTGCCGCCGAGCAAAGACGACAGCGTAGCATCAGGTTCGCAAACATTACACAGCCGTACGTGCGTTTGTCGCCTAACAAAATCGGCCTAGTGCGTCGATTTATATCGACCGACCGAGGTGATTAATCGATCCGTTCTTTTCTCTCCCTCAGGAACAAAAAGGTGAACTGGATTGTGTCCCATCCGTACGATAAACTAGGCAGCAGCGGAGAGAGTAGCCAGGGAGGGGGTGGGAGTGGGGGTGTAGTTAACAACCTCGATCGAGCTCCCGAGCTAGAACCGTTGTTAGCCGAGCCCTCTCAGGACTACCTACGCTACGATAACAGCTACCACCGACCCTCGTACTACCAACACCACCAGAACACCACTTTCGTACCTCGCTCCTCAATCCGTTACCTCAAGGTCTCGGTTCCAATCCTAACTCAACTCACTCTTTCGTACTGTCGAGTCAATATTTTCCAATTATCAATTGCCGTTATTTCTTCATGATAACACCCTCGTTAAATACGTACCATGTGTGTATTCTCTCTCCAAATTTTCGCGAATACCACTTAACAATGATGATTGATAATTTTGTTAAGAGTATTCTGATCAACGCCACGAAACATTCAGTTGCCTCACTTTTAATCGGTAGTACCACACCGAATAGTACAGCCTTATTCTTTATACGCTATGCCGATTGAATACCAAAGCAGATTTATCGTACATGAATTTATATGTTAGGTATAGATTCTAGAACCAAATACTACATAGTTTCTGTCGATAGAATTCCTTTATGTTTCGTATAAATTTACCCAAAATATTATAACTACAAGTAGATTCTAGACCAACACGTCCGATCGTTTTAGGGAAAGTACAAATGTAGACGCCATTTCAATTCTATGCAGCTAATCGTGGGCTTCGTTAGTAACATGTGACGAGACTTCCAAAAATTGAGTTATTGATGTACGTACAGTTGAGGATGGCGGTACAAACGGAATCGAACAACGTAATAGTAACCGCTGTGTATTCCTCAGATCCAAATAGTACAAGACGAGACATAAACCCTCAAGTTATAGTACTTTTCGTCAGGTATTCATATCCACCACTTACACTACCAACTAGATGTGTAGAAGAATAGAAATTGTCCCACCCTTCCCTAGCTGCTTTCACCTTCATGGTGTTAGTGTAATTATGAATATTATTGGATATATCTTTTCACCTTGTAAAAGGTCCCTTTATATGCGAGTGGTAAGTATGGGGCACTTATGCGTTCGACACTAGTGATTTCAGTGATTTGACTCATTAATTATTACCTGATGCATGAGCATGGGAACGCATGACATAGAGTTTCTCTTATACATTCCAATTTTAGTGTTCTATACTACATTACACTGAGAGTATACATGGAAATATTGTCAGTCGTTTGAAAAGATTTTGAACATTTTATATACAGTGTGACTAATCGATCTGTATTCAACGATATTGTGCGAGACAGAGCGGTTATACAGTTAGCTGGATGTTTTTGCTCCATTTTTACACCATAAATGTCGAATCATCCGATTAAAGAACGCGCGATTTATGTAACGAAGCGTTCGTCCGTGCTTAGCGGCAATTAAATTAGACGTTTCAAAACCATTCAAAAGACATGACATCTTCAAACTCGAGGCAAAAGGCGTGATACTAAAGTTTATGGCTTAAAAGCTGTTCTGAAAAAAAAGTTGAGACATCATTTTGTAAGTCAAGATTTCGAGCCAATTACAGATCCTTCCTCTTTTTCCTAGCATGCAGCAAATGACGGAACGTATTCTCATGATATGATTTCTTTAGATGGAGCTACAGGACGTGGTAGTTAGCGAATCTCGAGCTGGGAGCCTTGAAAGTTTAACGCATCCTGGCGAAAGGCTGCACCCTCATCATCCAATATCTCAACAGAGACATCATTCTAGGTCACCCAGCTTAAGGTATCCCTCTTCATCCCTCAGTTACACCCAAGATTACGCTTTCTTTGACTTGGAGGAACAGTGTTCGATCTCAAATTAGTTTTGGGGCTAAATGTTGTCATCAATTTATAGAAAACACTCTCCGATCTTGCATAGATCGCCATCGCCCAGACGGCATAGATACGATCATCGTGTTCATCATTATCACGAGGGTCCCGGATTCAGCGACACAGTTAGTAACGTCGTTGACATTCAAAGGCACTCACAGCATCCACATGGCTCCCAGTATAATCATCGGCATAGAGTACGAGGTGAGTGCGTTATTTTCATTGCACTGCTCTCTCACATGGTTTTGTCTTTTATTTTGTGCTACAAATTGTATTCTTTTGTTTTTCCATTTCAAACGGATGCGAGACTTTCAATTATTCGCGCATTATCGTAAGAATTGATCGTAAACTGGTCTGTTTGACTTGATAAATACCAAATCAAGATCTACCGAATAGTGGGTACTTCATGACATAGTCGAAAATACTAATGATGCATGGTGACACGTATATCTTCACCTGGCTCAGTCGTTACGATTCGAATAAAAGTATCGAGACATTTCACGTCGAAGTTGTTTCTTTTTTCGTTACGTGAGAATTGCACATGTTTCATTGAAGCAGCGGGGAAGCTTTAATTGTAGATTCATTGTTTGATTTTGTCTATGAAGCGGGTCACGTCACCATCCACAAATAAATCATGTAATTTGCCATACATACATTAGCACCGCAAATATAATTTTTGTATCACGGTGCTGCTACTTAACAAGGTTTCCTGAAGTAACTTGAAACAACTTGCATCATTCTCTTGAGCATACGTTGGAAACTACCCACAATTACAAACATGTTTTTTAAATTAACGTCTTGCATTTAATTCGTACAAATGAATTGTTTAGTTAACAATCGGTTAGCTAAATTTGGTCTCAAATTAAAACTGATATTTGCAAAGTTGCTCAACGTTCCTTGATGTAATATATTGTTTTATTTTGTTCTGTTTTGCGCTACATAGACTATTACGACTTCTGCAACTATTACGACGATGGTAATTTTACTGTTTAACCTTGGCATTACACCTTTTATCATCTGCTATGTTTTCTATTTCCAATCAATAGTCGCTCATCTGTAAAGTTACAAACATTGTACATACCACTTAGTTTAACATGTCACGTAAAAATATTACAGTCCCAAGCATACAATATGAAAAAAAACGGTGAAATTACTTATTCAAGAATCCTTTTATTCAGTTACTTATGCTTACGAAGAGACTTCACAATCCTCAGTAACATTATCCAAATTCCTTTAATGTGAAAAATAATGTACACACTGTATACACATATATGCACAAACGAATTGCATGCAGAATTCGTTAATGTACTAACACCGAAGAAATGCTGATTACTTTTTTCGTAGTCAACATAGTATTATTATTCATCTTTACAATATTGCCTTTGTATATTTGACCTATCGCAGCCATCGTTAGTATATTTCTGTAACTCGTTAAATAGAAAACGTTGATAGGATTCGTAATCTTGAACACAAAACAGTAAATTCTGATTTTGAAATTCGAAATCTGTAAGCAGTAAACGACTAACGAGGGTTTGCGATGGATGCAGATCTACATTCACTTCGAAAATTCATAATTTTGCATGAAAAATGACGCGGGCAATGATCTAGGATTAGAAATATGTTTACCGCTAAATATTATTTATCTCTTGGACTTTCACTGTCATATTTACCACGTCAGGTGCAGCTTGTTATCCGTACATTGTCAGCTTATACAATTTGTTTGATAAAAATTTCAATCCATCTTACGAACCTGTCAGCCTTCTCATAACATACTAACATCAAGCAGCTTCATAGTTTACACCGACTTGGCCATAAATCCCACGTAGAGTTGCACTTTAACAATAATCTTGTAAATATAGTGAGAAACGGAGTGTGATGCGAAAAGACTCAAAGCCCTTACAGTTCGTTGTCGTGTAAAATGAAACCCTGACACTGATCCCCGACTTGGATGTTATTTTCGGTAGTATGTCGGTACCTGTTTCGATCCTCCGTCATACGTCGAACACACATGTATACGGTATGATTGAAGTGCGCTAACCGAAACACTTGGACAGGTTCGTGGAGCGCCTCGACGAGTCCAGCCAGATCACCCAGCCCGGTTCACAGGATGGGTCACAGTCAACATTACGGAACTACGAGCCTCGAGCAGCGGTCCCGGTCACCGAGTCCCGTCGGTGGGCGACAACCGGCGCACACGCATCACCCTCACCAGCACAGCTATCCGGTCCTCGTTACCAGAAGAGGTCAAGGTAGAAGGTTGCCGCCAACCCCTAACAAGCCGTCGACCCTCCAGCTGCAGCCTGCGAACATAAACTTTCCAAAGTTGAACGCATCGCCGACTCACGGACCACACGTGACGCATGCACCGCAAAACTCGCACGTACCTCCTCCCACGATACCCTTGAGCCATTGCCCGTTGAGCTTCGAACAAGCTGTGGCAATGGGCAGAGGTGGAAGGCTGCTACCGAGTCCGGTGCCGAACGGCTACAAGCCGCCACCCTCGCAGCCGAAGCAGAGAGCGCCGAGATCAAGGCACTCGGATAGCGACGAAGACGATTGGTGCTAGCCAATATGGGACCCTGGATTGTCGAGTGAAGAACTGGACTTACCTAGGGATTTGTCGGTATGCGCGTAGTGAGAATATGAATTTTCGTGTCTCGGTATTTCAAATGCGGTCGCTCGTGACGCGGAGGACGCTAAATAAGTATAAATATAAATAACGACAACAACAACAACAACAATAATAATAATAATAATAATAATAATAATAATAATAATAATAATAACAATAACAACAACAACAACAACAACAACAACAACAACAACAACAACAACAACAATAATAATAATAATAACGAACTGCCGAGAGCTCCGGGAAAAGTTTCGACGTATAATGTATAGTAAGAGGTGAAAAATCAAATTGTTGTATTAATCAGCTGTTTTATCCTCGTTATGATTATCGTTATTTTCTTCGATCGATTTGTCACCTTAAAAGTCCGGTGAACGAACTTCGTTGTGACTGCAAAATTTTTCATCTTCAAACTTCCAGGAAGCAGACTTGTGTGAGGAAAGAAAAAACAAAGTGCTAAGAACTCTTTAAAAAATTCTCTAGTATAAAAATTTACCAAAGGCTTGTTTTATAAAAGAACGAACTGATAATAAGACAGAAGACTTTGGAAAATACGTTATGTAAATTTTCCGTATGAAGATACATCGTGCGCCGGTGATCAGTAAAGAGAGTTAAAAAAATTTAAAAAAGAAAAAAAAAATCGCAAACGTTCAAAACAAACCTGCCAGAATAGATCATTCGAATTTGTACGGAATCGCTAACTGAATCTTCATATGCAATACCGGTTATATTACAATCAAACCCTTTCATTCTTTAAACACAAAGTATGTCTAGAATTGATATGACAACTCATTTATCAGGGTATAATCACGATGAGAGTCGTGCTCTTAATGAACGTGAATATATTTTAATCATAGAATGGCAAATTTTAATTACTTCGTTAGTTTCTCTAAAACACATCTCTCATTATCTAGAATCGGAAAGTTTACAAACAATTGTTACTTCAGTTTCTTACTGGCCATTTATCAAAACTGAATGCTTGAATCATTGTTACGTTCGTTCTCGGCACGGACAATGTGTATTTATCATCAATGCATGAGCTGCAAATCTAAGTACAGTTTTCGTTTAGATTTATTGTCATTGATACGATGGAGAAATATTAGCTAAAAAAATAAGAAAAATCAACAATGGTGATTGAAAAGTGTATAGCCAAATTGGTTTACTCTACGCTGCAATTAGCGACATTCGTAACCCAATTCTTAATGTGTTTATTCACTAATAGTTAGACTTCATCAGTCAGCGCCATTTCATTAAATAAGTCAAAATACGCTGTGAGATATATGAAATTAAGCATATGCCTGCAGAGTGATCATCATCAATGAAAAATAACAACAGTTGTGAATACCGATCAAGGTGTGACTATAAACCGTACATAGATTTATTCAAGTTTTTTCTTAGCCTTTTTTTCTAGTACGATTTTTCAAAATTCGAGATTAGGTGTAACGGAAAAATACTTTCAAAAGCATACGGATTTCACAATCAGTACAATTCACTAGTTTAATTTTCAAATTGTGTTGTTACGTTATTCGGCAAAATCCTGTACGCGTCTACATATATGTGTATTTGCAGTTACAATTTGTTGTTTATTTCTAACCATTTTAACGTGTAAAGTTCAGACATGACGCACGAGTTATGCTGATAAAAAAAAAAACGAACACACACACACAGACACAAAAATGTACAAGTTTTATTCCAGTTTAAATACATAAAATCCTAGTCAACGAACTAAATCATTATCAACGTAAAAAAAAAAAACAAACATTCTTATGAATCTCTGCACTTGTAAAATATTGCATATAAATTACTATAACACGTGCTACGTATTACTAAACATAATAATAAATAATAATACATTTATTTATAAAATAATTAAACTTGTCCTTTCGGGATATTAACACGTTATATACTGCCAATCGTACGAGGTGTTTAAGAAAGAAGTTTGGTACGAAATGAGTAGAATTGTCTCCATAAAAAAGTTAGTTTTCAGTATTTCATGCTTGCGTGGGGCAAATCTGTGTGAAACGCGTATATATGTAGTATATTGATATAGTCAGGCTGACGCAACCATTGCGTTGTGTTAAGAGACTTTTAAAGACTGCAGTCGCATATTTATATATCGTTTGCAATATGATTATTGGATACTCGATACGTGGATTTTGCATCCTTTTTTTATCTACCGACAAGAGCGAAAGGATCGATCACTGATTCAAATGTTCCGAATTTGAAACATTCAAAACGTGGCAGCAGAGCTACCACATATAATTTGAATTTGTATTCCGAACGGATCAAGCAATATTTGCAGATATTTCTGAATTAAAATACGTACTTTTATTGTTCAGAGATTCAACAAAATAAACCTTATAAACTGCGAACCTTGTATCGTTACAGTGAAAATGCTTATTAACGTGATATCATTGTTTCTGCGTATGATTGGTAGATTTTTGCTAACACAGTATTTCAAAATTGGGAATCAGTTTGTTTCTTGAATGAGGGGCACATTGAAAAAAAAAAGAAAGAATGCAAACTCCATGGATCAAGATATCATTAAAGCATATTGAATTCCATATACATCGAGTCTTGGGAATCATGCATACATTGCATTTGATTATATATTGGTTCATGGTCCATAATATCTCGATTCAGTCTCCGTGGATTTGGCGCGAAACAATTTCAAATATTAGCACGTTGTCGGCACTATCCAAATGCATGTATGCATTTTATCTAAAGACTGTACTTAGGAAGCAAGCACTTTACAAGCCTCTTAATTTAGTCACGCTGATTTTGAATCAGAACCGCGTGATTCCTTCCCTTAAGTGCTTTTACCAACTCAATCGTACTTCGTATGTCCCATAATGTTGCTATGAGTATAAAGAAAAAAGAAAGAAAAAAAAAAACAAATATTGAAAATCTCGTTCATTCCTCATTGAAAAAAAATCATGGATGTACTTAACAGGAATTCATCCAAAAACTTCGAAAAAAAAAGTATAAGATTAAATATTATTACAATGTTTTTCTGTGATAAATCCAAATCTTAGTACAAGGGGTCACACCTCTTGAATCGCAGCTGGACGATTAATCTCGAAGTGTTTGTAACAATATTAAAATTAAAATAAATAATTTAATCTTTACCTAGTCTTATGCAAGCAGATGACCAAGACCTTAACGATGAACTAACGTTAAAAATAATAAATTAAATAATAACAAACAGAGAAAAAAAAAAAAAAAAAGAAAAAAAAAACGGGGAAAAAAAAAGAAAAGACTCTTGTAGGTGATTAAGAGTGTAATAAAATGCTGTAGTCAGGACTGTGCGTATGTAAGAGGTATCTAAAGTGAAAACTTTTAGCACATAAATGAATAATTAATGAGGTAAAAAGTAGCTGTTTCTATACGATACTATTGATACATAGCATGTCGCCATTTTCTTATATGAAAATTCATACTCGCAAAGTATACATATTATAAATATATGAAAACGCTGTGCCTGAAAGTTATAGATTGACAAGTCCATTTTTCCCAAATATTTGCACTATTTAATTTTCGCATACGGACTTGTCAGTAACCGATCGAATATAATTTATCTAATTTCTTGATTACTTTCATCCGAGTAACATGCTACACATGCAGGTCCAGAAATGTGTAGAATGTACTATCGATATACCTTTTTGTTCTGAAACACACCGACATGACACGCGCGTCCCATTTAATCTTGTAAATAGAGCTTTTGTGATAATGATAATCGTCATTTTATTTTTCGAGTTTTCTTTGTGGACTTGGCACTCTATAAATCTCAGTTGCTGGTTATAACTAATATAAATATTAAATTACCATTAATACATCAGACTGCTCCCGTGCATTTTTTGCGTCACCATGTTTATTGTCTCTTGAACGTTCAAGTATAATTATTATCCTGATTATTACAGTTCTTAAAATCATTAAAGTTATAAATATTAATAAAAGACATACTTATGTGAAAATACTGTAATATACACAATTACACAAAACATGAATTATACAAATTATAAATATTACCATGTAAAAGTATATAGATATACGAAATTATAATATAATATTATAATATATATATATATACGTACATATATATATATATATATATATGTATATTGTACAGTACCGTCGATTTCAATTTCAGATATTTTCGTGTGGTATATTAAATCGCGCTAAAAACCAGTTGGATATATGAAATCGATTGTACAAAACAGCAAAGTATTCGCGCAGCTAGCAACTCTCTCGACTTGTTCAAAATGCCCATTGATTAGTGAGAGAAAAATCTTTAACAAATTAACTAACTTATATCAAACGATTTCATTACTTGCATTTAATAAAGACACGTAAATATTACAATTAAGAGTTTTTCTACTTATCTATATGGTAAAAAAAAAAAAAAATATATGAAAACGTATTATATTAATTAATGCCCTGTCGATAATAATCACATTTGTCACCAGTCAGTCAGGCTCTGAGACTCGGAGGCCTATATAAAGTTTGTTCATTGCTAATAAACATCTTGTTATATAATTTTCCTTACCTAACGCGTAGAATAATATTTATTTAGGTACGATTTGAAAATGTTTGCCTTATGTTGTAAATTTAATATTTCAAGGGGTGATTATTTATGTTAATTAAAGCACTGTACTTACAACTCAAAGTTACAAACAATAACGTCATAATGGTTGTCCAAGATGTTCGGAAATAATTGCATTTCATTATCAACGGTAGATTGTTTTTCACGATCTTATCATCTAGCGCATTTAATTGAGGTGCCGAGATTCTCAGGCTTACTGAAAGAAACTAAACTCTCATAGAAAATTACTCTCTGTATTTAAAGATTAAAGTAAAAAAGTATCCTATATGATGAATCATTAAATTTGTAACAAAAGTTGCCTTAATAACTAACACTCGTAATCGTGGTTTGCGAAACTCTTGTCTTAAATACGTTAACATTTTTTTCGTTTCATAACAAATGTAATACAGTTGGACATAGTTTCATTATGACTAGAAGACATGGTATTATCGATGCTGCCAAGAAAGTTACGCTTTAAAAGAAAAGAATGGAAATTTAATTTTCTTTTCGGGTATCGCGCTGTAAGTCGTTACCAAAGAAACACTACTAACTCTTTTCTTGTTTTGCACAAACAACATTATTGTGCCAGTAGTCACTATATTCAATACGTAATGAATATTATTTTATCTTTGAAGCTGTTATATTCACTTGCCATTATTTGTTCGTTAATAATTAACCATTTCTTAGTATTAATTTCGAACCTTGAAAAAGGACGTACCTATATTTGTAAATACGTAAAGCATGTATATGTGTTTGTACAACGGGAGCTCATATTATCAGAACCGCTTTAAATAAAGTTATCATGACAACAAATATTTGTAGTAAAAATATGATAAATGTGGTACTACCCGGACCTCGACATTTTGTAGAAAATATACCCCTTTTTTTTTAATGAAACATAGAGTGCTAATCCGAAACTGTTCTTTTATTCAACGAGGAACTTGGAATCCAAAGAATTTTAAAAGCGTCTCAAACGATGTGAACGTCCACTGTACATGATAGAATTAATTTAATGCATAGTAGATTAACGTAAGATTCTTAACAAATGGAATTCTTTTCGATGCAATACAATAATTGCGTTGCAATCACAACAGGCGAATTTATTAATCACCGGTGATATCGCATGTCTGGAGAATTCTACGTAACATAAAATTCTATTGTCCAACTGTAAATAAAATGGAAATATACTTCCGACATAACTATACGTACTTCGAAAATTAACAGTAAAGTACAAGAAATCAAAAATATGAAAAAAATCATTACGAACTAAAAAAATACAGAATAAATGAACGAACGATGGCTAGCTGTGTCCTGTGAGAGGCTGGGATTCGTTGTAGTCCGTTGTTACAACATTAAAAAACCATGGAAAGCTTTAACTTTGAATAAAATAACCTTAATGGTATAGAGTATTGTAATAAATATGAACATACGATTATGAAAAATAATGTTGTGTGAGTGGAGGCTTAGCTGAATGCTGCAGGATGCTATTTTTTATAGTTTAATATCTATATACATCAGTTATTACCAAAGAGTCATTAAACTTTAGTTAATAAAGACGATGTATGGATGTGTAGATTACAATTAACGTGTGTCTATAGAAATTATTTTGTCGAATACGAACTTTTCCAAACTGTAATTACTCAATGAAAAGTCTAATCTATGAATCCACCAGTAAATCAACAAACGAATACTCCGTAGACGTTTGGATACTCATTATACGTGTTTTTGCACGCCTCTAACGACTTGGCCATAATACGTACGGTTAGGTCGTTCATCTAGTTGTACAAGGATTTTCATAATCGATAATTATGGATAATGTTGGACCATATGTTAGCTGTATAACATTGCTGCATTCAAGAGACTTGCATACTTTTGTTGACTATTTACTTTGTATTAGCAAACAACTGCTCAAGATGACCGAAAAATTTGACGCCTTGCACAGAAATATTTACACGGTCATCCGTTATCCAATTTCAATACCTATGCTCAGCATAATGTGATCTTTCTTTGTTGATTGTTTAATGTTCATAATAATGTTTCGTCATATCGCATCCTGCAGCACCCCGCTGGACCTCGTATCATTGTAAACTTATTGTATATGACTTATTAAGACAAGAAAAAAAAAAGTTTGTTTTCTCAAAGAAAATTGTACCTTTATATATAAACATACATACACGTATATGTTACAGTGAAAGCTGAAACTTTGTAACTGTCGATAAGAAGCAGGTAACTTTAGGCTTGTATTTAAACGACATGCTCATTGCAGTGTCATTCTGATAATAAAAGAAAACTTTTCTTTGCCAACCCAAAAGGAATTGCATAGCGGTATATTATCGATCGATCGAGAGCCTGAGTGAATAACAAGTTATAGTTTGGAAATAATACTGGTCTGCTTTTCCTGATAAATCGAGAAAATAGCTATGCTGTATGCAAAAGTAGATTTTGCCTGGTAAATTGCCGGATTTCTATTGTTGATACCAGATTACTAATGTTTATTGTTAGTTCTGTGTATCTCCATATTGTGACAACTCGCTTAAACCTATGTCTGAAATGAATCCTGGAATGAAAACTCACTAAGTTTCAGCCGGTTACTGTAGCATATATCGATTGATTACTACGTTAAAGTTAAAACTATTCTAAGGACGCATCTGCCAGATTTGACATGCGCGCGAACTTACCATGAAAACAAGAAAAGTAAGAGAGAAACAAGAAAGAATATAAGGCATAACAAGCGTTATATTATAATAATGAGAAAGATACCTACTTATACATAAATATTATAATACTAGTTCAATTTGCAAATTTAGTGTGTATTGTCGCTTAGAAAAATGCCCAATCATTATTCGCCAGGATTCAACCCGAAACCGATTTCCAAGTTCATTCTTTTTTCAAGGAGAAACAATAAATAATGTACTTGAGTATACAACTACCGTAATTTAACTATAATCACAAAGCTATATCACCTGCATATTGAACATTCTACATAGTCGACTATCTTAAATTGGTGGAGTAGGGCACGTGATTTATACCAATTCAATGAATTCCGATTTTATATGAAAATGTGGTGAAACTAGCCTTTGTCTGAATGATAGAAACACCCATTAGATAATGGAATAAATCTGAGGCGCATGAATAGGAGGTAAAAATTGTTCTCCGTTTGGATTTGATAAGGCCGAGTCAAAGTCAAGGCCCTTGCTTCCGTAGTCATGTATTATACCAGCTGAACGCCTGACCATAAAAACGTTCGAACGATCACCAACATCGATCGCACGTCAACAATCGATAATCCGGATTTTGAACGAAGAGACACAGCTCAGATTTCATTTTGTATTCGGTGGTCGGCGAGTGCGGTCGTACTCTCTGAATCTTCGCTCGCTTTACGATCGGCATATAGTATTATTCAATCCCGGCTATATTTCTTGGGTACCCATTTTCAATTACGAGGTTTCCGCTCCATTTCGAACCGTGGGTGCAACCCAGTTAATTTATGTTATTCTTCATTTAGTTACTTTTCTTTTGCTGTTGATTCCACGTTCTTTGTGGTGCCTTTTCTGCGTTCTTGGGGGTCCAATTAGTCCTCAAAGGATCACACGAATCGATTCGGTGACAAAAGATTTTTTGGTAACAAAAAGTAAGACTAACCCCTTTGGATTTTTGGTGAAAATTTGACGATTCTGAAAAGCGCTAAAATAAATTAGATATATGATGCACAATATCGACGTCATTTCGCGAGAGCAATCAATTGCGCGTAGTCTCCAAGTCGCTGGTATCAGCGAAGCAAAACATTTAATTGACAAATGAAAAAATTCTGACTTGCGTTACTCGCTACTGATCCTCTGACGTAATCTTTGATTTTCCGAGTTGCACATTCATCTCAGGATGAAAATACTCACCCTTAAAAAGTCAGACTCAGAAGAACGACTAGAATAGATCCTAATGAATGCGGACCTATGAAAACGACGTGTTACGGATCAATAAATCCTAAAATGGGATTCAATCATATCAACAAAGAGTGTGTATGCGCCAAGACCCGCAGATAATACATCCAAAGTGACATCTGATTCCATAGTTTTTCCATGCTGCTTGTTTCGTCCCTCAAAGATCGTAATACGCAAAGTTAGCAATCACGAACTTACTAAACAAGATTTCTAAGAATCAGGCGTTCATGTCAAGCTGATTGAAAATAATCCTCCGCAAGGAATCGATTCGCATACTGTAGTCACATGTAGGTTATTGTCAGTAACGTTTCTCAAGTTTCATATGTTTGTGCGAGGATATCTCCCAGGTTCGATCAGTTCTATCGTTGACTGAAGAATATAAAGACGGATACCCCTGGGAAAATTTTTGTGACCAGTTTTCGGCAGACAAGTGGGCCCAGGTGGGCCTGGGAGCGTGCGAGGGTTCTGCTCTATCGACTCCACCTAACGTGCTCGCACCGACATTCGTAGCAGCCAAAGTAGTATCAGTATGGTAGCTTGAGATTGAGTCGGTACAAAGTGAGTACGTAAGACTACTTGTCGACTGCGATTTAAAAATGTCGATCAGCTAGATCATCCCGCGTAACCGCGTCCACCGCGAACCACCGCAACTACCTCCGAGCACCTCCAACCACCGTCAACCACGTCCTCCCACCTCCGACCACCATCAACTTCTTCATCCATCTCGTCCCCGTCCTCCTCCTCCTCCGCCCCACTCGGCCACCTCGACCACCGCCGATCACCGCTAACCACCTCCAAACACCTCCTACCCCCTTCAACTTGCACTAAACACCTCCTACCATGCCCTACCACTTCCTACCATCTCCGACCACCTTCTACCACCCCCTGCCAGCTCCTACCAGGACCTACAATTTCCTACGTTTTTTGAACACCTCCAACCACCTCCAAGCACCTCCGACCACCTCCAAACGAGTTCTGTAAGTAACACTTCGAAAAGTGTTCGTATGGAAAAACATTCAGAGTAACTGTGATGCATCACGGATCAACTGATTTTAACCAAGATAAGATGGATGCTCCGTATACGAGATAGTATTTAACGCAGTGTCCTGATTTTTGTGTTTTTGACAGGGAGAGATGGAACGAAGCTTCTTAGAATTTCGAGTGTATTTTAACACACATATGAAAAGCACGAGCAGATATTTTTATCATCCAACCGTCACAGAACGGCAGCGTTATTAGCTGACCCGTTAACTGAAGAATATGTCCTTAGTCAAAGGCTGACCATTGGAGGGCCTAGCCGCTTGAGTCTGGAATCGGCAGGAAAGATAAAGTACGTATTTCTTGTTTGAAATGTGAAAACTAAAATCATTATACATCATATCGTATCATCATACATCATACATCGTACATAGTAATAAAGTTCGAAACCAAAGGTTGGATGTACGGATGTTCAGAAAGTGACGTCACCAAAAAATTTTTTTCTCTTGACGTCATTGAACTATAGTACTAGTAGACGAAAATCAGATAGCCGAATTCCTTAGTTTGGAAACAACCGCGCAGTAGAGCGGACGGGTGAGAATCGCGCTCCGCAAATTTCGAGTACCGGATTCTCTACCTCCCATATCCTGCGATTCCTGGTGCAACTCGAGTTCCAGGAGGAGCGCTCCGTGGTTTCTGCGCTCCAGGTCCGCTACCTGGTGAAATTTGACAATGACTTCCAGGACAAGCGCTCCGTAGTTCTGGCTGTCCAGATCCTTGACCTGGTGACTTTTGACCTTCAGGACTAATTTTCCGTAGTTCTGGTTAAACTTGTCATGGTTACAATAAATTATTTCAATTCATTTTTCGTGCAAGTTCAAATTCAGTAGTTTTCAATACGCTAATAAAATTTCTGTAATTTTCTCATAATCTTCTTGGTAAAATGTGGCAACAAAAAAATTATCTTAATCCTTACACAATATTTTTAATGTGTTCTAACACTGAAAATATTTATTGGTATTCAAGGTATCACCCGAGGTGGTTAGCGGTGGTCATTGGAGATGGTTGGTGGTGGTCGGAGGTGGTTAGGGGTGGTTGCAGGTGATCGAGGTGGACGAGGAGGAGGACGTCGAGGAGTAGGACGAGGATGACGAGGAGAACGAGGATTTGTGCACGGTGAGTAAAACATTTTTATAATATTTAATGGCAATTGTAATTATATTTTATTTTAAATTTTTTGAACTTGTCATGTTTACAATAAATTATTTCAATTCATTCACCGCGCAAGCCCAAATTCGGTAGCTATAAATGCGTTAATAAAATTTTTTATAATTTTCTCGAAGTCTTCTTGGTCAAATCTGTCAACAGAAAAGTTATAATAATCCTTACACAATGTTTTTGATGTATTCTATATTTTTACTGAATATGTTTATCAGTATTCGGGGAATAATCCAAGGTGGTTCGCGATGGTCGTTGGAGGTGGTTGGCGGTGGTGAGGCGGTCTGGGATGATGGGGTAGTGGGGTGTTGGGATGGTGGGGTGTTAGGGTGTTGAGGTGGTGGGGTATTGGGGAGGCGGGGTGTGAAGTGGTGTGGCTTACCCTACCCTACCCTACCCTTCCCTTCCCGCCCCTACCCTCCTCCAATGCTCCTACTTCTACGTCAATCTTACTCCTACTTCTACTACGATCTTACTCCAACTCCTGATCCTACTCCTATTCCTACTCTCACTCTTGAACCTACTCCTGATCCTACTTCTAATCCAACTCCTACTCCTATTTCTGAATATTAATGTTATCGGATGTATAGACGGCGTGTCGAACTGAAACCTATATGGAAACAAACAATTCTTTTATTGTCATATTATAGCCGATTATAGTAGATAATCTAGTATGTTTCCTGGAAAATTATAAAATTTATAGTTTGCATCACGTATTAATCATAAATGAATCATATATATCAATGTCGTACATGGACCGCATATACATTTATACTTTTTGGTCTCTGCATCATTATTAAATCTGGTCTATTTGTGTTCATGATCTATGTATACATTCTTCTCTCAGGTACCTATACTTTAATTAAATCACTGTTTTGCTACGACTTTTGAAAGATATTTATTCTCATCATTAGTTTATTGTATCGCCGACAAGTCGGTAAGTACACTCAGGCCAAGTACTGGCTTGGAATTACCATTGCGATGACTGTGTTACTCAGAAGGTAAATGCAGCCAGCATCATGTCAAAATCGGAAACTCTCTGATGTTCTGCGATAAGTTCTCATCTCTACCGTTGGAATATCTCACGGAGCAATTTTCGGTTGTCACATCTAAGCCAACGAGGGCAACTGTACCTATAGTTTTCATCCAATGGTAAGGCTGACCCCTCTGTATTTTTGGCAAAAATTTCCGCGATTTTGAAAAGTGCCGGAATAGATTCTTTCATGCACTATTCCGACGTAATTTTGCGAGAGAAATCGAATGGGCGCAGTTCCAATACGCTGCGATCAACGCATCGAAAGTTGCACCCAAAAAAAAAAACCTGTGATTATATGAATCCTTACGTAATGTTTTTCATGTGTTCTTATACTGAAAATATTTATTGCTATTCCAGGTACAACCCGAGGTGGTTATCGGTGGTTGTTCGAGGTGGTTGGCGATTGTTGGAGGTGGTCGTAGGTGGACGAGGAGGAGGACGAACGGAACTGAGCCTCAAAGCCCTGTTGACATAAAAGCAGCTATTCGATAGAAATTATAGTTTATAGTTTACACAGCCCATTGCATGATATTTCATTATCAATACATATGTTTCAATGTATTTAGGAATAATTTATCAAATATACAGAGGTCATGTACAAATAATAAATGAATTGATTCGACCGCAGTTTGATGTATTCATTAGAGCTTTGACAATAAATTTAAGCTTTGTTACTTCTTTTATTTTATTATGGATAATCAAAAACATTTCCGACTATTCGTGCTGTGGAAGCATGGGGATTAAACCAAATGTAGCAAAAGATTAGAAACAGTGTATGTAGAGTACGGGTATTTTTCTAATAATGCAAATAGAATAGAATACCACGCCTTGCGAATTAGCTTTCCAGACAGAGATGAATGATGAATTTTTAGGACTGCATTATCGTTGTTGAATACTCTATGCCTCATGGAAAAAGAAAATCTGTAACGATTAAATTGATGCACCGGATCATCGTCGACTTTAACTTTTGAAATGTCCTACCATTTTCGAACGCCTCCTACCATCCTATTTACCTATATTACTAGATTAGCTATGATATGAAAAGAGAAGAATTATTCATTTCGAAATGGGATTCTATTGGACGCGCGCTCGATGTATTCCATAACATCAGTATTCATAATTATTCCAACAACTTTTCATTTGCTCTCTCGATCTTGAATTTTCATAGGCATAGAATCGAAACGCTGTTTTAGCTGGTCGCAAGTGAAGCATCTGCGTTGGGTGGAGGAGCGGAATTGTTTTTCGAAAAGTATTCGGATGGAAAAAAATTCAGAGTAACTGCAATACATAACGGATGCGCTAATTCTGAACGAGATGAAATGGATGCTTCGTATATGAGACAGTATTTAACACTGCGTAGTGATTTAAAGACCTAGAAAGGTGATAGGGAGAGAAAGAACGACGCTTCTCAACACTTCGAGTGTATTTTAACACACATTTGAAAGATACGAGCGAAATTTTTCATCATCCAACTGTCGCAGAACGGCAGCGTTATTAGCCGACCCGTTCACTGAGGAATATATCTTCAGTCAACGGCTGACCATCGAAGGGCCTGGCCGCTTGAGTCTGGAATCGGCAGGAGAGATAAAGTGTGTATTTCTTGTATGAAATGTGAAAACTAAAATCATTATACATCATATCATATCATCATACATCATACATCATACATCATACATCATACATCATCATACATAGTATTAAAGGTCGAAACCAAAGTTTGGATGTCGGATGTTCAGAAAGTGACGTCACCAATTCAAAATCAGCTAGCCGAATTCCTCAGTCTGGAAACAACCGCGCAGTAGAGCGGACGCATGAGAGTCGCGCTCCGCAAATTTCGAGTACCGGGTTCTCAACCTCCCGGATCCCGCGCTTCGGGTCCGCTACGTATTTCGAGTACCGGGTTCTCAACCTCCCGGATCCCGCGCTTCGGGTCCGCTACGCGGTGAAACTCGACTTCCAGGATAAGCGCTCCGTGGTTCCTGGTTCATGTTTACAATAAATTATTTCAATTCGTTTTTCGCGCAACCCCAAATTCGGTACCTGTCAGTCCGCTAATAAAATTTCTCGACTTCCAGGATAAGCGCTCCGTGGTTCCTGGTTCATGTTTACAATAAATTATTTCAATTCGTTTTTCGCGCAACCCCAAATTCGGTAGCTGTCAGTCCGCTAACAAAATTTCTCGACTTCCAGGATAAGCGCTCCGTGGTTACTGGTTCATGTTTACAATAAATTATTTCAATTCGTTTTTCGCGCAACCCCAAATTCGGTAGCTGTCAGTCCGCTAACAAAATTTCTCGACTTCCAGGATAAGCGCTCCGTGGTTCCTGGTTCATGTTTACAATAAATTATTTCAATTCGTTTTTCGCGCAACCCCAAATTCGGTAGCTGTCAGTCCGCTAACAAAATTTCTCGACTTCCAGGATAAGCGCTCCGTGGTTCCTGGTTCATGTTTACAATAAATTATTTCAATTCGTTTTTCGCGCAACCCCAAATTCGGTAGCTGTCAGTCCGCTAACAAAATTTCTCGACTTCCAGGATAAGCGCTCCGTGGTTCCTGGTTCATGTTTACAATAAATTATTTCAATTCGTTTTTCGCGCAACCCCAAATTCGGTAACTGTCAGTACGCTAATAAAATTTCTATAATTGTATAATCTTCTCATAATCTTTCTGGTAGATTAAATCGATAAAAAAATTATATCAAACCTTACACATTATTTTTGATTTGTTCTCATGCTGAAAATATTTATTAGTATTCGGGGTATAACTCGAGGTGGTTGAAGGTGGTCGGAGGTGGACGAGAAGGAGGACGAGGAGGACGAGGATTTGTGCTGGGTGAGTAAAACACTTTTATAATATTTGATGGTAATTGTAATTATATTTCATCTGAAATATTACAAACTTGTCACGTTTACAATAAATTATTTCAATTCATTTTTCGTGCAAGCAGATATTCAGTAGCTATGAATAATCTTATACAATTTATTACATTATTAATTAATTAATTAATTACATTAATCCTTACACAATATTTTTGATGTCTTCCTATACTAAAAATATTCATTACTATTCCAGGTATTACCCGAGGTGGTCGGAGGTGGACGAGGAGGAGGACAAGCTGGACGAGAAGAAGTACCAGGTGGACGAGGAGGAGGACGAGGTGGACGAGGAGGAGGCGGGGTGGGTCGTGGGAGAGGACCTCTCCTCTCCTCAGAGGAGGGGAGGGGGAGTGGCAGGGAAGGGGGAGAGGTGGGCGGGGAGGGGGAAGGGAAGGGAAGGGAAGGGGATGGAAGGGGATGGAAGGGGAGGGAAGGGAAGGGGATGGAAGGGGCTGGAAGGGGAGGGGAGGGCGGCGGGGAGGGGGGGAGGGGGTGGGGGAGGGAGAGGGGGGCGGGAGGGAGAGAGGGCGGGCGGGAGGGAGGGAGGGCGGGCGGGAGGGCGCGAGGGCGGGAGGGAGGGAGGGAGGGCGGGGGGGGGGGGGGAGTGTAGAGGACGGATGTCGGTGCGACCCGTTAAAATTGATAGAGCAGAACACCACCCGCCCGCCCTCCAGCCCTCCCTCCCTCCCGCCCTCCCTCCCTCCCTCCCTCCCTCCCTCCCTCCCGCCCGCCCACCCTCCCGCCCTCTCTCCCTCCCCTACCCCTCCCCCCCCGCCTTCCCCTCCCCTTCCATCCCCTTCCCTTCCCTACCCTACCCTTCCCTTCCCTTCCCCCTCCCCGCCCACCTCTCCCCCTTCCCTGCCCCTCCCCCTTCCCTCCTCTGAGGAGAGGAGAGGTCCTCTCCCACGACCCACCCCGCCTCCTCCTCGTCCACCTCGTCCTCCTTCTCGTCCAGCTCGTCCTCCTCCTCGTCCACCTCCGAGCACCTCGGGTAATACCTGGAATAGTAATGAATATTTTTAGTATAGGAACACATCAAAAATATTGTGTAAGGATTAATGTAATTAATCAATTAATTAATAATGTAATAAATTGTATAAGATTATTCATAGCTACTGAATATGTGCTTGCACGAAAAATGAATTGAAATAATTTATTGTAAACGTGACAAGTTTGTAATATTTCAGATGAAATATAATTACAATTGCCATCAAATATTATAAAAGTGTTTTACTCACCCAGCACAAATCCTCGTCCTCCTCGTCCTCCTCCTCGTCCACCTCCGACCACCTTCAACCACCTCAGGTTATACCTTGAATAGTAATAAATATTTTCAGTATAAGAACACATCGAAAATATTGTGTAACGATTAATATAATTGAGTAATTGAGTAATTAATTAATTAATAATATAATAAATTGTATAAGCTTATTCATGGCTACTGAATATGTGCTTGCGCGAAAAATGAATTGAAATAATTTAATGTAAACATGACTAGTTTGAAATAATTTAGATGAAATATAATTATAATTGCCATCAAATATTATAAAAGTGTTTTACTCACCGAGCACAAATCCTCGTCCCCCTCCTCCTGAATCACCGAGATGACCCGCAACCACCCCTAACCACCCCCAACGACCACCGCCAACCACCCCGAGTTATACCTCGAATACTAATAAATATTTTCAGCATGAGAACAAATCAAAAATAATGTGCAAGGTTTAATATAATTTTTTTATCGACATATTTTACCAAAAAGATTATGAGAAGATTGTAAAGTTATAGAAATTTCATTAACGTACTGACAACTACTGAATTTCGGCTTGCGCGAAAAACGAATTGAAATAATTTATTGTAAACATGAACCAGGAACCACGGAGCGCTTATCCTGGAAGTCGAGAAATTTTGTTAGCGGACTGACAGCTACCGAATTTGGGGTTGCGCGAAAAACGAATTGAAATAATTTATTGTAAACATGAACCAGGAACCACGGAGCGCTTATCCTGGAAGTCGAGAAATTTTGTTAGCGGACTGACAGCTACCGAATTTGGGGTTGCGCGAAAAACGAATTGAAATAATTTATTGTAAACATGAACCAGGAACCACGGAGCGCTTATCCTGGAAGTCGAGAAATTTTGTTAGCGGACTGACAGCTACCGAATTTGGGGTTGCGCGAAAAACGAATTGAAATAATTTATTGTAAACATGAACCAGGAACCACGGAGCGCTTATCCTGGAAGTCGAGAAATTTTGTTAGCGGACTGACAGCTACCGAATTTGGGGTTGCGCGAAAAACGAATTGAAATAATTTATTGTAAACATGAACCAGGAACCACGGAGCGCTTATCCTGGAAGTCGAGAAATTTTGTTAGCGGACTGACAGCTACCGAATTTGGGGTTGCGCGAAAAACGAATTGAAATAATTTATTGTAAACATGAACCAGGAACCACGGAGCGCTTATCCTGGAAGTCGAGAAATTTTGTTAGCGGACTGACAGCTACCGAATTTGGGGTTGCGCGAAAAACGAATTGAAATAATTTATTGTAAACATGAACCAGGAACCACGGAGCGCTTATCCTGGAAGTCGAGAAATTTTATTAGCGGACTGACAGGTACCGAATTTGGGGTTGCGCGAAAAACGAATTGAAATAATTTATTGTAAACATGAACCAGGAACCACGGAGCGCTTATCCTGGAAGTCGAGTTTCACCGCGTAGCGGACCCGAAGCGCGGGATCCGGGAGGTTGAGAACCCGGTACTCGAAATTTGCGGAGCGCGACTCTCATGCGTCCGCTCTACTGCGCGGTTGTTTCCAGACTGAGGAATTCGGCTAGCTGATTTTGAATTGGTGACGTCACTTTCTGAACATCCGACATCCAAACTTTGGTTTCGACCTTTAATACTATGTATGATGATGTATGATGTATGATGTATGATGTATGATGTATGATGATATGATATGATGTATAATGATTTTAGTTTTCACATTTCATACAAGAAATACACACTTTATCTCTCCTGCCGATTCCAGACTCAAGCGGCCAGGCCCTTCGATGGTCAGCCGTTGACTGAAGATATATTCCTCAGTGAACGGGTCGGCTAATAACGCTGCCGTTCTGCGACAGTTGGATGATGAAAAATTTCGCTCGTATCTTTCAAATGTGTGTTAAAATACACTCGAAGTGTTGAGAAGCGTCGTTCTTTCTCTCCCTATCACCTTTCTAGGTCTTTAAATCACTACGCAGTGTTAAATACTGTCTCATATACGAAGCATCCATTTCATCTCGTTCAGAATTAGCGCATCCGTTATGTATTGCAGTTACTCTGAATTTTTTTCCATCCGAATACTTTTCGAAAAACAATTCCGCTCCTCCACCCAACGCAGATGCTTCACTTGCGACCAGCTAAAACAGCGTTTCGATTCTATGCCTATGAAAATTCAAGATCGAGAGAGCAAATGAAAAGTTGTTGGAATAATTATGAATACTGATGTTATGGAATACATCGAGCGCGCGTCCAATAGAATCCCATTTCGAAATGAATAATTCTTCTATTTTCATATTATAGCCGATTATTGTAGATAATCTAGTTTGTCTCTCAGAAGGTTATAAAATTTGTAGTATTCATCACGTATTAATCGTAAATGGATCATATATATTAATGTCGTACATGGACCGCATGTACATATATACTTTTTGGTCTCTGCATCATGATCATAATTGATCTATTATCTATCATTCATGATCTATGCATACATTCTTCTCTCGGGTACCTATACTTTAATTAAATCACTGTTCTGCTACGAATTTTGGAAGAAATTTATTCTCAATATCAATTTCTTGCATCGCCGACAAATCCGTAAGTACACGTAGGCTAAGTACTGGCTTGGACTTCCCATTGCGAAGATTGTGTTACTGGGAAGGTGAATGCAACCAGCATCATGTCGAAATCGGTAACTCTCTGATGTTCTGCAATAAGTTCTCAACTCTACCGCTGGAATATCTCATGGAGCGCAAGCGCATGATTTTCGGTTGTCACTTCAAAGCCCATTACGGCAAAACTGCCTTTATATTCTTCAGTCAACGGTTATATCAACTGAACTTACACCCTGCAATCAGATATTGCTACATGCGTAGAAACAACGGTTATTTTGTGAATGTTTTTATTTAGATTTATCGTAATGATTTTAATTGATACAATGTTTTTCTGGTATACCGTTGTGTTGTTTGCTACCATTCCAAAGTCCAGAGTTAAGAATTAGCAAAATAAGATTCTCTGTACGTAGGTACTTTCATTCAAAAACAAATTTCCAACACCTTAACTTATATTGTCCGTGCGCTATATCACATTAGTAAATTCCACCAGTATTTATGTACATTCAACACAGATTTCGTTATGGTGTCAATCTTCAATAAGTCATAGTATCACTTCGTATTTCAATACAATCATAATTCTTTACGTCATTAACACGATTGAATCAAAAAAATAACCGACTAACTTGTCATTTTGCACTCCGACATTGGAATGGTTTTAAATCGTATAGTATAATGTAAATTCCTAAATGCATTACAGCACAAATTTTTTATTGTTTATTATGCGATTCTGATGAGAAATATGAATATAATGATTTATACGTCAATTCGTAAAGGTTATTTTTTTTTTTGTTTAATTTAATCTTTTTAAATGTTAGGTAGTGCGTAGTCCCAAAAGTGCACTTCAAGTGCGCAGTTGGCTCTTTTTTGTCGTATACTAGCTGTGCGGAGCGCACTTGTACTGGTCGCAAACGGCAGAAAAATCGGCTAAAGTCGACTACTTGTTAAATATCAAAAAAACAGAACAGCAATTAAAAATAGTGCGTGTATTTTATTCCGGGTATATTAATATAAGAATCATGTAACGGTATAACTCAGGACATTATATTCATTTGTAAAATTTAGTGCCAGGCTCGCGGGTTATAAAGAATAAGGCTAACCGATATAAAGGAAACTATAAACGCCAAAACAGATATATTTTTGTTAAATATACAAACAGTGAAAAAATTAAAATATTTCGTTTAATGAACTATTTAGCCGATAGTACTTCCAGCGACGTGTTATAACAGTGTTATACCTAATCGTTCGTAGTTTCTTTTTTTTTTTTTTGCCATTTTTCTTTCAAGTTTTATACAATTGAAGAGATATTTTACTATAATCTAAATATATCATATTCAATAATTATAATCAATTAATAATAATCAATATCGTAATGATCTCAACTAATCAATAATGCAAAAATTCATAATTATAATATATATAATGATGACCTTAACTATATAGATGCCTAAGGACTAAGCTTATGTTTAATAATAATATATAATTTTCATGTTGAAAAATCGTATACATCAGTGTTTTGCAGGGCATTGCTTCATTTGGGCAAGGGATATAGATAAATAAGAACATTGCTAGGTGGCAGGAAGAACGTTCGTCCATCTTCCCGATACCCAGCATTTATCTTTAAGCTATATTCTCCGAATTGTGGTTACATAATTTTAGTTTATTATATTTTATCGTTCGTATACTCGCACTGGGGCAAGCCTTGGATCACAGATAGTGAGGTGATCAAATTTCGATAGTTTTTCAATTTTATTTTCCTGTATCTTCTAAGGATTTCAGGGCGACAGCTCCTG
The DNA here is from genome assembly GCF_021155775.2 of Neodiprion pinetum. Lineage (NCBI taxonomy): Eukaryota > Metazoa > Arthropoda > Insecta > Hymenoptera > Diprionidae > Neodiprion > Neodiprion pinetum. The sequence goes on from NC_060234.1 coordinate 33,501,008, forward strand.
AAATCAAACATCAGTTGGCCCATGTACCCCGTGTGTTATCTTATAATAAATAATATCAATAATTATTTATTTCCGAAATAACTTAAATATTCAAATTATTATACCGATAACGACTGTAGAAAGAGACAAGGGGTTTTATACGACAGCTAACTAATGATAGGCAAGCGCAATCAAAATGAAATTTCGAAAAAGAAATCTTAATATAATAAAATATTCATTGCTGAATTACATAACGAATTTGTTTATACAACCATGCACACAATTTTCCAACATAATTTAAAGGGTGTTCAAATCTCAGTCGCATGAACGATAAGAAGACTCCAGAAATGTATTTATATTTCAGGGCAGAGAAGGAAAAGAGGTCTTCTTATGGTGCATTTGGATATTGCAGGGTAAAGTAATGATAAGTAAAATTGAAACGATGACTCATAATAATCAAACAAATTAAGCTTAAAACATAGTTCGTATAGGTGACATAACCATTCGCTAGCATACGAAATACGGTGTATAATAATACGAATTAGAAACAATTATTTCGTAATAAATTCATATCCCCTAGTATCTAACATAGTAGTAACTAATTCATACGTGATGCTCTTCATTATTGGACAAATCGATTTATGCTATCTTCCTAAAGACGATTCTATTGTATTTTCTTGTATTTGTTCAGTATATCATATGCATTAAGGCAAGATGTAGTGCAAAGGGTAAGTTAAAGTTATCATATGGTATGGAATTGTCATAGGTGTTAATTCTTTTGAAGCCATTTTCACAAAATAAACTTCTGCTTGATCTAAAACTGCAAAAATTGTAGTAAAAAGATCATGAAAGAAACTTTTCCTTTGTCAACTATTTTTTCACATATTCTTCATCTAGGAATACCGAGAGAACATACGATGTCATTTTATCTAATTTTTATTTTGAAGAATCTTAGGCAAAACGCAGCGTCGGAAAGGCAGTATTATAGAAGACAACGTCATTGCACTTACAAAGTGGCAAAATTCAACTTCACTAAGGGCCGAGAAACAATTCAATGATAATACAGGACTCTTCAAGTTTCCAGTGATTCGCAAAAATGTATACAGATTTAATCGTTTGCAAAAGAGCGTTTTTAGGAACAGGTACGGAACGGAAATGAAACATGAAAGATATTGTTTAGTGCATTACTCCGTTTAAATAACAGAGTATTACAATATTCGACACTAAACAATGAATGATACAATTCGTGTTCACCACGTGATTCTTGCATAGTCAACTTTCTGCATGAAATTTGTTACTGTTCTACTATACCATAAGCTACAGCCGGTCAATCGTACTTTAAACAAGGTTCCATTCCGTTTGAATTCTTCAAAATAATAAACACCCAATTTTTCATTATAAATATGGATACAAATTTCACCGAATTATTCAGTTTTTTTGTAGGCTTATTGAAATTCATTAGCTTTTATTGTGTGAAATCGAGAGACGGTTTATTCTCTGGACCGATTACACTCTGGGGCGTTTTTCATTTTCCCGGTCGGAATCAGAGTCCGCCGAATCGTGGAGTGGTGGAAATTCTGGAACAGCCTCGCGCTGTGGCATCCAACCTGCTCCGCCCCCAGCCATTGCCTTGCCCTGCGTGATTCGATTCATTCATTTATCCCTTAGTTACAACTGCCCCGATATTAATTTTTTTCTTCTAGTAACAAATGCCATTTTGTCAAAATTTATTGCCGAATCAGTCCCAAAATCTCTACAATAACACTATTTTAACTACAGTACGCAATCAATCTACAAGTTTTGCAAAAATTGGAAAGAAATAGCATCATTGTCTCGATCCTTCAATTTCGTTATTCAGTGAAAGCGCTTTGGGTCATTGACTCCACAAAATGATAGAACCAGATAACAAAATACTGCGAGTAGACAGTATGCATTTATCTTGATAATGCTGTTTTAAGTGTAAAGTAAGAATGACACATTTCAAATTTTCATAATTTGAGAGGCGTAATTTATATATAAGCTTTGTGAAAAATCTCCCCAAAAATAACACGAAACGTGCGTTAAATCATCTATAATTGTTGCATGATCAAATAAATTTCGGGTGCTCATTATTTCAAATTTCTGATCAAAGAGACTAGTATCACAAATTTTGACAACGCGTCGGGTTCGAAAGAAAGAATCAAGTCCTACTTTTTGACATTGCTTTTTCAGATGAGACCATCGATTAGTTCTGAGTCAATTTCCCATAATAATTCGTATATATGCAGATTTATTGTTCTCATCTATAGAATCCTAATTGCCCGAGATGCAAACAGCGATCCCAGTTAACAAAAACGAGTCCTCAAAATAAAACATAAACTTATAACCAATATTATACTTCTACATGCAACCATGCATGCTTACAGACACTCGATACATAATATCTAATAAACATTTATCTAAAATATTCTAATCATATCCACTGGTTAAGTATCAAAGCCATTAGCTGATATGTACAAAACCTGCTTATATAGCTGCCGCTAAATAGCTGCCTAATCCTATTTTTAATCTTAACCTAATATTCTAAATTTAAAACCCAATATTAAATTCTTATTGCACTTTGAAAGTATAATTTATCTTAAAAGGCCATCTTCGTAAGTTTTCCAAGTTATACTTTCACATATGATGGATGTGATAGGACGATTGAAATCTGTTCAAGGCCTGTACATTTCACAAAATATTGGAAGTGATTTTTTTCTCTTCAATGAACACTTAGTGGAAAGGCAACCGAAAAATTGTAACTAAATATTTAGACTAATTCGTTACAACGATACTCGCCATGTAAAGTATTCGTGAATATTATCAGGCTTCTCTAGTCGCCATAAAATAATATCGCCAACATATTGCACTTTAAAATGCACATACGTGTATTATATGTGTAAAATGTAGAACTTAGTCGAATAGGCTTCAGTTAATTGATTCAATCGAAGGCTTAAACTTGCCACCTAAAATTTCTATAATTCATACTCATTAAGTTATCTAAAGCTGACTATATTTAATTCAAACATGTGCTTGTTGCAACAGAGGAGATCCTCTTGGCGCATCTATCGTTGATTATTTAAGCTGCGTCGCATCACTGCAAAACAATTGACGAGACATCAGTCTCTCTCTATTCATTTAATCATACAAATTTTTAGTACTAATCTAGTAAAGTTGGATATATGCTAGGCTATGAACTGTGCTTGTGACAAATAATATTAATCTCGGCTTCCTTGTGCTGATTGGTATGTGAACCGAGTGACAGTGAATGAGTGTTGAGGATTTGGCAGATACAACACAGAAGAAAAAGTAATACCAAGGTTGTCAAAAGGTAAATATTACGCAAGTACGAATGTAATTCTGAGAACACTTGAAAAAACAGAGTGAAAATTCTGTGACTGAAATAAACTCAAAGTAGCTGTACAGAGGAATGTGTTTTGACCATACTTTATTTAAATGATAAATGTGAGTCACTCTTTTCGAATTTATCAATACAACCTCGTTGCAACAACCACAGTTCATTATTCTTCATGAAAGGATTTTACCCGAAGCAATTTATACTTATAAATATATAAATAATAAAATAATATTAGATCGTGTTATACTCGTTAAGGCAAGTGGCCAGATGCAAGCAATGTTAAAGAAGAAGTTAGTATTGAATTTTGCGTCTTCAAATAATGCGTATAATTGAAAAAGAATCAATGGAAATACCGAAATAACCATGGCAAGATATTCTCTATTGAATCGGCCATTTTCGAAATTAAGTACGACCATTTTTTTTTTTTTTTTTTTATATTGCGAATCATACTTATTATTTGCCATAGCACTCAACAATCAAAAGTCTGATTCTGAGGTGAGTCAATTTCTTATTGCGCGCGCAAAATAAGAATATATTTTTAGTTGTTTTGGATCAATCGGCCAGTATTTTTATCGTATTATAAGTTGTTTTTTTTTAATATACAAATAAAAGTAGTAGTTTAAGAGAAAAAACAAAATACAGAGACTTGCTCTGGTTTTTAAGTCAATGGCATATTGACGAGAAACCAAGGCTGTCAAGATCAGAAAATAGACACGATGCTATTTCTTATTTGCAGACACACACAAAAGCTTCGAAATTGAAGAATTTAATAAAATTAATCATTAAAAATAAAATCTTACTGGTGTGAATCCAAGTTATTATTTTTCGTTTGGTTTAAAACAGCTGCGAACCGAAATGCAAACAATTTTAATTCCTGTTCCAAGACCAAGTTTATGGCATGCATTTTAGTACCTTCATTTCAACCCCACAGCCCCTTTAGACAAGAGCATAATTCGGTTTAAATGCTAACTCGTTGTTAATATCAGAATCGCTAACTAACAACGAAAATTTTACAGTTTTTAAGGCAACCTTCCTCTAGTCAAATTTATCGTAATTACAAGACAATGTACTCCACCAGGTTATAAATACTGCAAAACTACATCATGCACATACAATTAAGGGACTTTACGAAAGCGTTATTTTGGCTTGAAAATTGACTCGAAAAACTGACTAGAGACCGGACAAAAAGTTTGAGTAGTTTATGATAGCTGCGTCAAATGTGTTTTTCCATTTCCGCAATTTTGAGGATTACAAACACTTTTAAAAAAAGTACGTCAAAATCTAGATTTTCGTATGATCAATTTCAAAAAAGAAGAAACACGTAATATAAGACTTGGGGGAGATCAAAATAGTAAAAACTCTATCTAAATATAGTAAATTTTTTTACCCATGTCAATACTCCATATTTCTTCTCCATATTTTAAAAGGTATCAAGATATTAATTTTTAGGAAATGTGAAAAGCCAACAAAGTAAATCGAACAAGCAAAATCCCCGTTGATTCTAGGAGTGCGAATAGCGTGCAAACGGCGTGATTAACCAAGCTATTACGTATTGTTAATAAGTACAAGAGTTTAATTCTTGCCAAGTCATACTTTATAGGCATAGATATACGAACGTATCAGTTCTTCCATACCTGGTGCATGGGATCATAGCCCATCGATCCGTCGTTGTACGGTTGAGAGCCGTAGTCGCTACCGTTAATGCCCATGCCATATCCAGCCATATCTTGTGGACCTCCGGGTGGTGCAGGTGACATCATTGGTGTCGGTGTACCTTGGCTGGCTCCACCCATGCTGTACGGCGATGCTCCTGCAAAAGCTGCTGTAGAAACAATCGCGGTGCATAGAGGATTCGATGGTTTAATCTATCGAGAAAATAAAACAATTGGAGGTAATAATATAAATGGCTAGCAGGTATGGTTCACCCTTCAGATATACCGACAGGGAATCGTATCAACATTATTTTTGCCGTTTTAAAATCGTATTTGTCCTTGAATCAATCTTGCACATTGTAACATGCCTGTCACCTCCAATGGTTTATTTTCTTTTTCATAATTCGTTTATAATTTTCCCTTAGTTGTATAATATTCGTCAAAAAATATTGATCAGGCCGATTTGTTGGGAACCTTGTACTCGAAAATTGATAGAGTGAGAAATGGATGTAGCGGCGTTTCAAAGGAAGCGAACAAGCGCAAATGTTATTCAGAATTTACTTCTTTATTGCCCAGAGGGTAACTGGAACTACCGGGATTGCGTTGAAAAAAACTCCATAAATTTTCAAATACATAGAGTTCGAACGCCGTGATACTATCAAAACTTGTTTCAACGAAACTTTACCGAGTCTTCTGGAAACTTTCTCGGGATCGTTTATAACTTCGGCTCTCTTGTCACGAGTACACCGAAATCTCGTCGGAATTTACCACGCGTGGATTAAATGGATTATACATACACGCCAAGGTTCGCGATACGTTTACTACGCACTAGAAATATTGTATAGATCTTTAAAATAACAAGACATTGGTTCCTAACAATTCTGCCGATCGATATAAAATCGGAGAAATAAAAATCAATGTATACTCGGCTTGAAAATTCAGAACTGCCATCTTTGAACGCAACTTTTTTTTTACCGAACCACAGTTAACGATCGGTATATGTCGCAACGATTGTATTACTAACCTTTGATTCGACACTTTTCCCAAAGTATACTGATTAACGAATATTCAAATCGACTTACCAGCGGCTTTTTTGGCAGCGTAAAGGTTCGCTTCCTCTTGCGCCTTGCCAATATTCTTCTTGTATCGTATCCTTTTGTTGCCGAACCAATTAGACACCTGAGATACGAAAACAATACATGATTCAAGTCCGACAAGCGATTATATAGAATTGGGTTTATGATACGTAAACTTGTATTTAATGAAATGTTCCGAACAAACACTGAGCGGTGGAGTAAACCCGAAAAGACGATACAGGCATTGCGTAATTCGTATGTACAGTATATAATTTTATCGTCGCGTCAGCGGCCCTATTCCTTGATCGTAACGAGAGATAAAACAAAAGTCTCGAGAGCGGTTGTCAGGCGGTGCCTTGATGAAAATGTCTTATCTCGTGAAACGTCTTTGCCTTGCGAAATTCAGAGATTTCCACTTTTCATAGATTCACATTTCGGTGGATTTTTTCTTCTTCAAATGGTTAATATACACCGAGAACGACGCCAATCGAGGAACCGTTACTTCACTATTTTCTTGGTCGTAATAATATTTGTTCTCATGGACGTAATATTTGTACATTTCGTTTATTTAATGCGACACGTAACTACAAAAATGCAATTCTCTGGCTTCACTTCAATATACTGGTCTAAACGATCGAACTGAATGCAACAATATGTAAGATAATTCATCATTTCGCAATGCGATGTGTCAGTAATTGTTCGTTAGATGGTTAAAAAATTTGCAATATAACACGCTGTCTGGCGAAATGAAAATATCTTGAAGCCTGCACAAATGTGTACTTCGTAAATGCATCAAGACTTTTGAAGTGAAAAATTGTTCGACAGTCACTCACCTGACTAACCGTAATGCCACATTTTCGCGCCAATTCTTCCTTGGCTTCTTCGCTGGGATAAGGATTGCTCAGGTGTGAGTAAAAGTATTCGTTCAGAATCTCGGAGGCTTGTTTGCTGAAGTTCCGCCGCTTGCGTCTGGTCAATTGGAACGAACGTAAATAAGATTATTCGTCGAAAGATTTATACGAACGTCGTAATTCTCCGCTTGGCAGATCAAGCTGTTCAACTTTTCGACCGACAGACAGCGAAATACGATTTTACAAATTTTCACGTCATTGACGCAAGATATATAATAGATTTGCTCCGGCTAATCTTGGCGACTAATTATATACACATGTTTAAATACCTAGGATTGAGGTGAGCCGAAAATTACCTTGCGTCGAGAAATCGACTTCTCAAGATCATAACTGCCTCGCACGTTGACTGTTTTAACTGCATCTGAATGCTGGAAAACTTCTTGTGTATGATTTGCACCATTCTCTCGATTTCCTTCGGCGTGATGGGCCTGGTACGACTTTGTTCCCTCAGGAGGTTCATAACGTGTGTCGTGAATTCGTTGCATGCCTGAAAAGCAACATAATTACGTCAATTTTTTCACCGAAAGCTCTGACCAATAAAATAATATAGTTACTTTATCGATCCTAGAACCATGTCAATACTTATATACCAGAAAATCATCAGTAGAATAGAAAAAAAAAAAAAAAATGACCAAACTAATTCATTATCTAACTTTATTTCGCAAGCTGGTTACGACCTGAAGCCAATCGACGTGAGCACAAGCATCAATTTCTAAAATTCATCGGTACGTGAAGTCGCGTACAATGTCCGCATATATAATTTCCCACAGCACCGATAACAACTGCATAATTCGTTGAATTATGAATATCGAAAGTTTGAAAGTATTGAAAGTCGAAAATGAGAATTGGAATAGCAATCGTCTCGAATAACTCGAGGACTTCTTATTTAAAACTCGCAAGGGAAGTACATAAGTGCGGTGTAATCGCGTGCGAAACAAGCGACAAAAATGTCCTGAAAAATATGAAATGACAAAAACGGTGGGGCTCGGCTCTGCTGTAGGCCTAGATAGCGGCGTAGAAGGCGGGCGAGCGTCGCGACGGAGACGACGGTATCAGTATTCGGGACAGGCACGCGACGACGCTGGCTTTTCCTGGGGGAGGCGCGGAAGGTACGATAGTCGGGAGAGTTGGTTCGGGGGTCGGGCGGGTTTGCAATTTCGGAATGGATTCCGCGACCGCCTCTCCTCTCCTCTCCTCCCCCCCCCCTTCCTCTGCTCTCTCCTCTCCTCTCCTCTCCTCTCCTCTCCTCTCCTCTCCTCTCCTCTCCTCTCCTCTCCTCTCCTCTCCTCTCCACTCCTTTCTTCTCCTCTCTTCTCCTCTCCACTCCGCTCCTCTCCTCTCTCCGCTCCTTTCGGGGCGAGCGGACGAGAAAAGGCGAGCGGTGAACACATCCCGACGGCAGCCTCCGCAGCCTCGGCAGGGATGCGGAGATGCGGGGTTACGGGGTGAGAGGGAAGGGGGAACGGATAGATTGGATGGAAAACCTGAAGCTCTCGCCTCTCGTATCTCACCGCCAGCTCTCCTCGATTCCATCGGCTTCGGGTATAGGACTGGTATCTGTATGCGTGTGGATGGGTACGGGATATGGTATAATGTGTGCGGTGGTATCATCCGCACGTAAGAGAAACGCTGACATACAATTAAAAACGAGCTAGTTTACCCGTCCGTTTGCATACGTGTATTATATGTATAAATTTTACCCAAGTGCATAACTGCTTGCCGTTCGTAAGAAAATACAACCACGTGTGCGTGTGATCGTTTTTGTACGCAAGCGTCAAATTACCGATAATAACCGATGCGTTTCGTGCACAATCTGCATTTTTTACCAAAAATTACAAAATACTACAAAGTTCGGATCAACGGTTCGGTTTTCATACCTCACAGCAATTGTTTTCAATTTCATTACGTATCGTTTACTTTGATGACAGCCTGATTACGGTTTAAAACTCGACACAGTGATACGGTCGTGAAACGACACCTAATTTATCTCGCACCGTAGCGATATATCATTGAATAAAGTAACAGCCCCTTGACGATGGAAGAGATGGAGGGAAATGAGCCGGGCATTTTTTACCGCATACCTGATTCAGCGTTGTCATTATTATTACAAAATTCCCAATTTCAATGAAACATCGGAATGGAGATTCAAACATTGCATGAGCTACATCAAACTCGGTCCGTACGCCTAGAGTCTGTGTAATAATAATAATTTGACTTGATTGCCAGCGAGTCGAATAAAGATAACGCTTCGATATGATACGGGCAGAAGCTTGCAGTGAGGTATAAAGGGTCAAGTGAGTTAACTAGATATGGTTAATTAAAACACGGCCGAAATCAAGATTAAGATTAATTGAAATTTTCGTTTAAATGCGGCAAGGGTTGCCGCAGGTTAAGGCGGAGAAATGCGATTCGGAGCAAAGCAACGACCAGACAGCCAGCCTCAGATACCGGAACGCACTGTTTTGTCTTTCAATCGAAAATCTCGGGTAATCTGAACAAAAGAGCTCCGGTCGTGTTCACTTAGCGTCGCTGCAGACAAAAAAGGCAAAACGAGGGGGGAGGGGGGGGGGGAGAGAGAGATACGGGAAGATGGTAGGACAGGCTCGAAAAGACGGAGAGCAAGGTAACGTTACACCGTGACGGTGCCTGACGTTCGAATCTCTCGCTTGAAACGCCATTTTAGATCCGCCAACGAACCTCGCGGAGGAATTGAAATGCCGAGAGTTCCCGCAGCGTTCGAGTTTAGGAAAAAAAAAATAGACAGGAAGTGAAAACGATCAGCCATGTCAACAACACCGAACGAATTGCCCCAAAACATGATATGGGGATACGACAAGAGTACATAGTTTCTTTCTTTTTCGAACTCGATCGAACTTTTTCGAACGCTTTCGAACCACTTTAGCCGGCAGACGTGAATAATTAGTTGGAAAAGATTCACAATTAGCGAAGAGCCGCTATGAGCGAAACAAACGGTCCCTAAGATGGTGCACTGCGAAAAAATTTCATATGTATAGTAACTAGAATAATTCAGCAAAACAGGTATCGTTAAGAAAACTGTTTGAATATTGTTGGAATTACGAAAAACGAGGTACGCCTAACCATTTTGCGCTATCGTTGATCCTTTTTTGGTAATCGCAACGCAAAAGCAGTTTGTTCGGTTTACTCTACTTTTTTAATTAAACAAGGCTTCAACGTCAATTTATTGTTGCACAAGCATTAAATTTTCGCAACAGTTGCAAGAAAATATAGTAACAGTGATCGTAATGAAAAAGAATAGTAACGGATACTAGACTTTCCGGTAACAGCTAGAAAACTAGTTTTCATTTTCTACCTATAACAATATTTTTCGATAGTGGTAAAAAATGAAGACAGTTACGGACTGAGCGGTAAACGGAACAAAAAATTTCTCTCAGTGTGAATTCCTGAAAGCTGGTGCAAGACGCCAACTAACTCAGGACACCCTGTTAAATTTACTCGAAAACGGCGACAGCCGCCTCGGCTTTGAAGTATGTTAATGACCAAATTTATCTGATAACTGGTCGAAGCAGCACGCTACAGCACACGCAGGCGTACAAGATACCGCGAGGCGGGAAATTTTCAAGACAGGTATTGCAAAGGTGTGCGTGTGTCCGACAAACAACGCGGTTCCGTACCTCGTTATATTATACTCGTCGAGAACTCTGACGTAGGCTCTGTACAGCTACCGTGTGGCGTTCATGGAAGGAAACGGGGGCCAACGCGATGATGCTGGCTAAAAATACCGGCGAGTTTTACCTTATAACTTATACGGAGGGAGGAATGCAAGCCGTTGAGAAGCGAACGTTTACAAAAACAAGGGAAACGCTGACGCCGATGCTGCGGCATCGCCGAAATTAACGCCTCGATCACACGAATTGAGAAGCTGAAGAAACCCGATCGCGTTCTGTCGAGAACGTTAATTCGTTCCTTTCTGAATACAACTGTCGCGGATTTTTCAAACTCAATAGCATAACTGCTCCTACGCTTCTCGATTCAACGGCTAACAACTACGGGCGTAAGCGTGATGTAAGGAAGTACGGTGAAACAATTCGCATTCATTTTATAAGTTGGATCTGTTAAAAAAAATATCCAAGGTGACGTCGTACAAATTTGACATTTTGTTCTTTAGTGTTTATAAATATTATTAATTTTGCAACTTTGGACTACACAAACTGGCATTTTCAGCAAACACAATATACGGACATAAATAAGTAACCTATATTCACGTGATTTCTGTGACTTCGTCTTGGATATGCACAGACCGAGCGAAAAATCGGTCTCAGTCTCCAGTGCTAACATACCTTATTTCCTTTCATTCACGGGTGTAAGGTATATTCATGCATTTCAGAAATCATGAATCAATAATACTGAATTGAAGTTAGTGTCATGCCAACTTCACTATCCGCACAGACTCCGAATGCCCTCACAGTTACACCATTACACATGATACCCATAACGCTAGTACCGAAATGTTACTGTAATGAAAACGAACCGTGTTCCTAAAACCCTTATCTCCTATACACATATTATATTCAAACAAGACTGTAAATTTACGTAGAAAATGATAATGAGTTTTTACATTTTTACGTTTTTAGGCGCAGCAGTTTAGAGTGCGAACGAACAGCGAACGGCACAATTCTGCTGGCATGCCTCCTATCGCGTGTAGTAACGAGAGTTGGCGCGAATGCACGGCACACACGACATTATGCCATGTCGCATTATACAACGGCACGCGTACTCGCAGTATCGAGGTACACACTTGACATGCAAGATTTTACTTAGCGAGGCAGGCCGGTTCATTTGCACGCAAATTGTCTTTTCGTTCGTTCGTTCGGCGTATATCCCGGCTAGCACTGGCTCGTCGAAGCGAGGTCGACGAGAAAAGCAGCAGCTCGTGCCACCCGGCATTTTACTCAAAATTACGTTTCTTATCTTACACCTATATATACGGGTATATAGGGGCTAAGTTCCTCTTTTAACACGCGGGGTGAATTCAAAGTTTCATCGATACGACGTACAAATTATTCCTTCAATTAAGACAAACTTAATTAATACGACCTCGTTAAATTACCGCACTTTGCGGGTCACTGTATATTGTTATATATATTACACTCTCTCCTACTATGCTTCAAGATTACATTCGATGGAATGTTTGCCAAACCGCAAAACACCGATAAGTAAGAGGGCCACCAAATCCAGGCGAATCGTAACGTCCGAATGTCACGACGACGCAGCGGAGTAAAGGTGAAAATGCTTGAAAACGAATCGATCTTTCAACTCGACTGTAGCATATAGACTGGTACGAGTCTGCGGGAGTCGTGACGTCACATCAGGATTCACCCGCGTGAATACACAAACAGCGAATACGCGTCTTCGATTCTTACCGCAGTAAATCCGGATCGCACAAGCTTACACACAACGTACCTCGGATAAAGACCCGATCGTTACTCCCTTACCTGTTCGTACTTCTCGAGCTCTTGGTGGTAGATTTGTCTGATTTGGGCCAGCTTCGCTCTGTAATCCGAGTGCTCGATGGCGTTGTCCGGTTGTCCGGGTGGACCAGCGGCCGCAGCCGCAGACGCGGACACCGCGGAACCAGCACCGCCTCCTTTTTCGGGTCCAGCAACGCCCTCGGCAATCAGCATGTTGTCCAAGCGCATCAGCTGAGGGTCGGGAGGTTCTTCTTCCTGTGTGTTGCGGAGGGAAAGAACTGGAAGCAGAAAAGAAGTCGAGCTCGTTAAACGTTTCGTAGAGAGATAGTTTTACGCGTCATGCGCGACGAAATATACGGTGTGTGAAGTTGTCGTTCCAAGTGAAGATGTGCTTGGAAGTGATCGTGATCAACGGCACTCGATACACGCGCGTTATATCGACGGCGATTACAGACGCAAGATAAACGGCACTGCGGTAAAAATATTGATCTACTCCCTTCGTACCGTATACGTGTTGCGGAGACGAATGGATTTTCTTTTTTTCGTCTTGTATATAATCAGTCGTAAGGCGTTCCTTGTAGATCCGTGAAAATGCCCCGTACTCGAATAAAAATAAGAGAAAACACTTTGCTCATTAGTCGAGCATTGAAGGAAATTATCTTTTATCGGTCTGTTGGAGCGTTCCGTTCGCCGTTTGTACTTCGGAGTTCGAGTCGTTCGCTCGTAATAAACGTATCAATTTTCGTTGCCTATCGAGAGGATGACGGGACGACGATTTTGGATGTTTCGCATCCCCCCAGCTCCCGCAGGAACGTAACGCGCAGTGGTTTAGCCGGTTTTAGTACAATGCGGGGGGGCGCTCTCGCCAGTAACAGCAGTTTTATTGTATTTTTACGGCGCATGATGGACCTGGACGAGCCATAAAACCTGGAACCTTCACTGCTCCTCTTCGCCGAGAGATACAAGCCCATCTTCGCGGCACTACCCCCGCCTTCACGACGGTGTCAAAGAGCTCTTTCAAGTGAATGTCGCGCACTTTGACCGGCCGTAAACTTTGCGGATAGGAGATAGGAGTGGCGAATGGCAAATTAATACTTCCTCGGCGATAGACGCTCTACCCCGTTTTATAGGCACAGCTCTTTGCCCTTTTATTCTGTTCTATCATGAATTTTGAACATTACCAAGCGGTACGTTCTACTTTAAAACACCGGACAAAATTCTCGACTCGCGTAAGTAAATTTTTGCGATACCTGCACGGAGTGTAATAATTATACGAGGGAAAGGCAACCTCGTCGATGAAGCGAAGAAAGGATCGGGTAAAAATGTTGAAAGATTAAAAAATAGATGAGCAGTCCAATTTTCAAAGAAGCGGAAATTTAATTTATAGAACTCAAAAATTTAGAAGTCAAAGTATAAATAACGAAAACCATAGAAAGGTCGGAATGCAGAATGCTAAACTTTTTCGAATCTTCGGAATTCCACTCGATATTATAGAAGTGTATAAGGATTATATATTTTACCGTTCTATGTTTTGACTTTTCTATATTTGTCCATTTGCATTTCGAATTGCTGTATTTTCAATTTTCTATACTTGGAGTTTTTACATTTTTGATAATTCCACGAATTAGATTTTTGTGCTTCTATAAATCGGTTAGTCTACTTTTTCACCGCTATCTCAAAAAAAAAAAAAAAAGATGCGGGTGAAAAATTATAATGGAATATACACACAATAGAAGAATACAGAATTTTCCAAGACATGAAAATACAATTCGTAGTATTTCAAAATATAGAAATTCAAAAAGTAAAAATGTCGAAAGCGAAAATCCGTGAGAATCGTCGAGATTGTCTCCATCTTTTAATACGTGTTAAAATTATATTCTTCAGATTTTCGCATGGCTGAAAATTCTACTTCATCCTACAGTTTGATTCTCACCGACGAAAGAAAATAAACATATATAGCCATGGAATTTCCCGGTCGTTGATTCCGAGTTCCATGTCGACGTATTTGTATCGACATTTGATTCATTTTTCTTCCGTACATACGACGGCAAGTATTTATTAAATTTTTATTTTTTTTTTCATCGAGATTGATGACTGCACGGCGGAGGGGAAAGGATAAGACCGAGTCACTGCAGAATTGGACAGACCGACGGATGGATAAGCAACTGATATATGGCTATTCACAACGGGACAAATCCCATAGGAGGCAGGAAGACAATGCGCGTAAGAAAAGATGAATAAAAAGGCGTACGAATAAGGATTGCATTGAAAAAGATTGTAGAAAACGTGCAGAGATTGAAAAAAGGAAAAGTGATAAGATGTTGATAAAAATATTTAAGGAAGAAGTTTGCGCGCAGGTTACAATACCCAAAACGTTAATTTTAAGTCGGTCAAATAAATTCGTTGCATACGGCTGAACTGCATTCGAGAATGATACGTATTTTTTTTTATCAAAACGGTCGTCAAGGTGCAAACTTGCATTTTATCGAACGATATCGAAGTTGACATCGCGATAATATTTCTTATTCTTCTGCGGTGAACGGATATAAACGATATAAAATCCTCGTCAAAGTAGTAAGCTGCAGAGCACAGTAAAGAAAGAGGGTTCAGCGGTAAGATCTCTCGACCCGAGTAGCGGCGACTGTTGCGGGTTTAGCGCGTTGTTAAACGGTTTAGGTATCCAGTAAACAGGTTTATTTCATTCGTTTCGAAAGAGATCGTTCGTAGCTAACCGGCAGATTCGAGTTGGAGATCGTTTTGCTTTTAATCACGCACTTAGAACCGGTAAAAGTACAGACGTAAAAACAAAGAAAAAAAAAAGAAAAAGAAAAAACCGAGATGGCAGTGCGCGGTCAATGAGATAAATCGGAATTGATCTCGATTTACGATTTTATTAAACATTAATTGTTGCTAATTTCACCCGCTACCGATAAAGCGAAATGGGTAACTTGTTCCCCTTTATCGAACTCCGACCGTCTCCCCCCGCATTCTAAAGTAATAAAATAAAGTGTCGATTTCCCCGGTTGTGAGAATGAAAATTTATGAAAATTACTCGCCGAACGTATAACCTTTGTAATATATATACTAGTGATGTAACGTATACTCGCATTCGCATCCGCAGTCGCGAAAATCGTGCGAATATTTTGCGAATGTGACTGTCGCAAATTCTTCATATTTTGCTTAGATGAAAATTGTGAAAATAATATGAAATAAGATAGAAAAAAAAAAAAAACATTAATTTGACAATGAATTTTTCTCGTAAAAGTTTTTCTTCACCGTTCGAATCACACCCTAGTCTCAAAATTAATTTATTTCTGTCACCAATTTGTTGTTAAATAATCAAGCAAACAATCAGCTTGGTTCGAATCAGCTCCGCAATTTCCGAAATGGTGTACCTGTCAGTCAATAACAATTGTCACAACTTTTAGCCTCAGAGAAATGGCGCCAGATTTAAAAATGTACATTCGCATACGCGATACTTAAAAATTTACATTCGTTACATCACTAATATACATACACTCGCCTAATCAGCTCTGCGTCCATTCGAAGTTTTAGTGAATCTCGAGCGAAAAGAGACTCCCGTACATTTGTGTAAGCGTCCACGGCTGCAGGAGGAATCCTCAGCTCTGCAGGCGGGCGACCGTGAAATGAATGCAAGAGGGTAATGCATTTATACGAAGTGTAACCCTGTCTCTTCCCAACTAAGGCGATTAACTTCTAAAGCGACTCCCGCAGGACCCGAGGTGTAAAAATTTCGAAATTATGTTCCAGGCTTCGCTGCCTGCAGGCAGCCACGTTTGCCGATTCTGTTGTAACTAAACTTTGGCTAATCTCACCCCTCGGAGTGCCGCGGATATTATGGATATATACATATTACATTATACTCGATATATTCGCTGCAATTTATGTGTCCGCGCACAGATTGTTATGCGTAATTTATACACCGGGATAATTCGTAGGACAAGAGAAGAAGATACGGTATTTATACAATTTTGATTTCACGCAATTTTGACACCGATGCAGCGAAAATTAGATCAGTACTTTCGTTACAGTGACAAAGCGAACGCGATAAAATTGGCGTAATCTTAAGTCTTATATCTATATGTGTGTACTGCAGATTCGGCATAGATGTTAAACCTCTGATTTATTTTTTAAACCTATTACTCTGGCGCTATATTATAAACGTAATGCGGAAAGGAATGTTGAATTCAATTTTTTTGAAAAAAGAAATATCAACGGTGTATCAATTTTCAATTCACGTTACTGCTGCGTAGTTCGCCAATTACACTCTCCGTACGTTCGTTGTTCGTGAAGTATTCAGAGTCGCGAACTATAAAGCAAAGCAATAATAGTTATTGCAACAAACTGAATTCAAGTGACGTGTTATTCAAAGAAGAAAAAAAAATAAACGTAAAAAGTGAATCGTCCAGGGCCTGCAGGTAATTGAAATTCATGGCGACAGATTCAAGATCTACGAGTACATGGCAGGTCAGAGATGACAATACCAATACGGCTGCACTCTCAACGAGTTAACCCATCGTAAGCGGCACTGTAACTGCAAGCGGCCGCAATTAACCGTTCGGTCGTATAAACGCACGAAATGGTCGTGCAATAATTTTGACAAGCGCTGGAACGATATCGGGAGGGACAAAATATGAAAGACGAAGCGACGACGAACGTAACGAGCAAAAACTAAACTGCGAAGAACACGTTTGTTGATATTAATCGGCGAGAGAGGGGGAGAGGTAGAGAGAGATTGATTGATTGATTGAACATATCGTAAATAAATAAATAACATAAATTGCTCGCAATTGAATATCTTAAAACTAGGCTCTCCTTAGTTTACAATATACGAGAGAAAGTGAAAGAGAGGGAAAGAGAGAGAGAGTAAGAGAGTACTCCTTTCACCCAATAATCTGGCCATTAGGGTGTTAGGCAGGTCCTTATGCTCCTGGCTGCTGGCTGCCGGCGGTTGGCGAGGGGTTCTCCGGGGTCCGGGGTGTTTCGGGGTCGGAGGTCCTTACAAGCACGTAAACTTGGTTTTACTGGCAGTTAAACATTTTACGACAGAGACGGTCTGCCCCGCGTGTACATAGCGGCATCACGGTAGGTGCCACCTATACGACGCGGGAGCGACTTGCACGATGCAAGGGTGAAGGGGACGATGTTGATCCTTGCTGAATGCAGGAAGCCCCCCTCCTCCCCCGCCATTCATTCGTCCTGCATATCCGACGGTGAATAAGGTTTCGCGATTCCGTGTCAACTACGCTAATTTACCGGCCCGTTTGACGCCAGGGGAATTCCTTGCCAGCGGCAATTTTCATATATTTTCTTTTCTTTTGCTCCTTTTTCCATCCTTCTTATTCATATTTCCGAGAAAGGATATATGGATGACACCCGAAATTCGTCGTCGCAACGTGACGTCACCGTGAGGATAATCAGAATTATTATACACGTTACACGTTGTTACTCAAAGAACTGAAGGTCAAACAGTTGAGATAATGTATCATAGTCAGATATTGTATGCCAGTGGAGTCCTGCGACTTGAGAAAATCGTGTATTGTAACTAGAGTATTTGAATTGAATTGGTTCAAATTTCATAAGCGTGTCGAGTACCGATAACCCAGATTTACGGATATGGTAAAAGAGAACTGCGGAGACTCGGTTACACGTTTCGTAATACTGCTTTTCACGTGTACAAGATCAATTGGCGTACAATGCGTGAATAAGATTACAGCACCGGCAGGGAGAGAATGAAAGCCGATCGCTTGGTCCAGCTGAGAATCTCAATCTTGTCGTTACAATTAAATATATCTACAACAATTGCCGGTCGCGTTCAATTCCAAGAGTACGATTAAAAATGAAGAACAATGCATGGGGGGTATATTGAAAGGGATGAATCGTGTTGTTCATGGTTTGGTCTTGCAATGCGTTCGCTGAAACTTTGCGCGAACCAACCCTACACATTCGGCGTGGTTCCGTAATACAATATGAATTTGTGTAACAGTGCAAGCTCGTGGTATTGATCTAAATGGCGAGCATGAAAGCAATTAAGATAAGGGGCGTTGCAAAGGGTTGGGTGCGCGCCCGTCGCCGGTCTGCCTGCCTGTGCGGAGATATCTAAGCGACGGAGGGAGAAAGGGAGAAAGGGAGAAAGAGAGAAAGAGAAAAAGGGAGAAAGAGCAGGGGTGGAAAATTCGTGTACATTAATCAAAGAGGCTTTCGCCGTTTTGTTATATTAGAAATTGGGCAATTTCAATGGATACGTAACCAACAATAACGTGCACGGTGTTACCTGTGTCTCGAAATTGCGCATTGTCTCCCTTGAATCCGAATGTCGCCATACATACAGAAGCATATAAATTCGTAGAACAGACGGACACACCTATTATACCTGTTATACAGTCGTCCGAGATTAAGGACCTGTAGCTTACACAATATTCTCCGCATTGACGAGTCACGGCGAACAATGAAATTTAATTTAAGTTAATGATATGCGTCATGTATAAATTAGTTTCCTGTTTACGCACATATCAATTACGTGTATCTAAATAAAAAATATTTAAACAATACGTAGTTATCGAACAATTGTTTATAAAATAATAGTCTATTTCAACTAGTGTAAATTTGAGAAAAGAAAGAGAATAAATATTAAATTTCCGTTCAACAACAAACCTGAATAGCGAATCTTTTTCTCATACAAATACGACTGTAAGGGAATTCGATAATAGGCGTAAAAATATAATGAATGTTATGAAATAATAATCGATTGAGTTTTATATCGAAAGTGATATTCACACGCCAAAGTGTGTAATAAAATTTGTAAATCTTTCGAGCGATGAAAGTTTATTTTCAGTAGCCTTTGAAAACGGCGGATGTATAATACAGGGAAAGAAGCGCGGATAAAAATCGTACAGCTAAGAGTTATATACGTATTATACCGGCTTTGTTTTAGTCTCGAGACGATCGAAAGTGCTAATCCCTCTCCCCCGAGCCGACATTAAGGAGTGAAAACTTTAATTACAAAAAGATTTGACCTCGTAATGATCGTAGGGATATATATTTAAATTCGTCTCTACCACCCGGCAGCGTTTCTTCACCCCTCTTCAGTTTCCCTCATTTTAAACTGCCTCCGGCTGAAATCTCTGAATCCTGCAGAGCAGTCGCCGAACGAGCGAGCTTCGAGACCTGTTCTTAATTAACTCCGGCGAAGAGGATACGGGGAGAAGAAAGGAAAAAAAAATCACGAGGAAAAGAGGAAAAAGAAAGAAAGAAAGAAAGAAAGGAGAAGAAAAAAAAAAGAGAAAAACTCAATTTAGGTGGATTCCGCGCCAAGTCCTGCAACCTAATCCTAATTCCTTCGTAAATCAAAAAAAGGATAGAATATCCCATCTTGCACCCTTGGTGTCAATATCACTCTCTCCCCAAGCGGCTGCCCCTTCCTTCCTTTTCATCCCCTCCTCGCATTCTCTCCATCTTTCACATTGAGAAATTCAAGCTGTGCAAGCCGCCGGGCTTTCTCGCCAAAAATGACTAGGTTTTGCCCTGAAAAACTGCATATCTAGAATGATAGGCGTAATACGTACGGCCTATAAGGAACCTGTGTGTTAAAGGTCTGAAAATCGGAATGAAAGCTTATCAGAAACGTTTGTGAGAAATTGAACCAACATAACAAAGCATGCACTTATACCGTATGTGACGCTTCACCAATCGCAAAAAGTTTGCACTCCGAGCTTCGCAAAGCAGGACGAGCGGAGGATGGAGAAGTAGAAGTGACAATCAAAAGAATAATAATACGATAAAAGATGGTCTTGTTCGGGGTGTAATGACCTTTTTCTATATCTATATATTATTTATAATGTATATATATATACATATATATATATATATATGTGTGTGTATGTATAAATAGTCTGTGGTTACAGTTGCCGGTTAAAATATCGTTGAAAAATAGATCGAGTTGGTGGCTGCATCAGCACGGACGGTGAAATTGGCGTTATTTGTTTTTCATAAATCAAAGGGTGCGTAGCTATCGCGCCGAGTCCCTGCGAATGTGCATTACAATATAACGCGGTATAAAAGGCAACGGGTGCTTCGAACGACTTCAGTTTGCGCGATGCGGGGAAAAGTGTGAGGGAGTGAGAGGGAAGGGAGGGGGAAGGGCCTCAAGAGTCAGTGCCAGAGAAGGGCGCTACTTTGAAGGGAGAGGGAACGGATCTTTTCCAGTTTTCACCGCCTGCAAAACCTGCCCAGCTCTCCTCTTTTCACCCGACCATGGCAGCCCACCTTTTTCTCGCTTGCAAACCCGGTAGTGCAGAGTGAATGAGGAACAAAAGGCACCGCCGATATATACTCCGTGTCTAGAAATCGTACGTCATACATAGTATTAAAGTTCGAAACCAAATTTTCGATGTTCGGATGTTCAGAAAGCGACGTCACCCAAAATTTTTTTTCTCTTTACGCCATCGATCTATAGTAATCAGCTAGCCGAATTCCTCAGTCTGGAAACCACCGCGCAGTAGAGCGGACGGGTGAAAATCGCGCTCCGCAGATTTCGAGTACCGGGTTCTCTACCTCCTGGATCCTGCGATTCCTGGTGCGACTCGAGTTCCAGGACAAGCGCTCCGTGGTTCTGGCTGTCGAGGTCCTTGACCTGGTGACTTTTGTCCTTCAGGACTAATTTTGAGTAGTTCTGGGTGTCCAGATCCTCCACCTGGTGGATCTTGACATCCAGGAAAAGCGCTCCGTAGTTCTGTCTGTCCTGGTTCTTGACCTGGTGACTTTTGACCAAGCGCTGTATAGTTTCTGCGCTCCAGGTCCGCTACCTGGAGAAACTCGACTTCCAGGACAAGCGCTCCATGGTTTTGGCTGTCCAGGTCCCTTACCTTGTGGATTTCGACCTCCAGGACTAGCGCTTCGTAGTTCCTGCACTCGAGGTCCGCTACTTGATGAAACTCGACTTCACGGACTAGCGGACTAACATTTATTGCCCATTGAACAATCCTCAAGCATCGAGGGCGTGAGGTATCTGGTAAATCTTGTATCATCTGGTAAAACACTGACAACGAGTAAGCGAGCGTAGCAAGACCACGAGCACAAAAACCAGCTACACTAGGCATCCGACCCCGAGCGAGCTTTAGCGGGCGAGGGTTTTAAAGCTAGTGGTATATTGTTTAACAAGAAGGCGAACTCGGTCTTTTCGGACCGAGTGTAAGTTTGTAATACGAGTCGAAGGTGAGCCGAGGACGAATATCGCAAATGTCGGAGATGAAAAAACTGTTGCCTCCTTTGCACACGAATCTTTATGCAACAAGAGTGTGTTACGCGTTCTTTCACAGAACACGAAATTGAGGTTAGAATCGCGACACCGCATGCACGCAGTGTAGAAAAGAGTATTTTCAAAACACACATGGAAAAATGCGTAAAACATGTTCACGTAACATAAAAATTATTATCGAGTTGGGTTTTATTTTCACTAAATGTAATGTTCCAGGCTAAAGTTGTCCTTGATAATTATTGAACCTTCCTTTTGTAAAAGGTATGCTATATACCTGATTACGGATACTCAACAAGCTTATCACCAAAGTACCAAACGAAACGCGACTGTCGCTAATTCCTATTTAAAGAACGTCGAGCTGTAGGATCGGTGGATTGAACACAAATACGAATGAGCGAAACGGCAAAATTTGGTGATTAAATTTAAACTAGAGGCTGCACGTGAGGAGGTTCTAGTGATACAAACACGAATAAAAAGGTAAAATTTGTTGAAATTTGGAACGCCGATTAATTTGGATCTCCTGAATGCTGTTCTGAAGTTTTACAGCGGTTCACAATTTCAGAACCGAGTAACTGAAAGCCGAAATTTTAGTTTCTAGATTTGATCAACATGGCTTCTCATAGAGATCAGGTGATCTTCCAGAGGTTCTTGTCTTCTAGCGAGATAATAACAAGGTGGATTCAAGTAAAACTCATTACACTTCTTAGGAAAGGTTCACGTTAACGACGTGTGTAGAGATTTTGAAACAGGGTTATTTATCAAAAGAGATATTGATAATTTTGAATCGAAAAGGGGTGAAATTTTTACGGTCCCAAACAGCAGCTGTGAGATTTGGCAGCATCGCACATGTGGACAGCTTTTGGCCCGTCACGTTGTGTTGACAAGCTTTCGGTTTCTGCTTCTGTCGGATAATCCGTACAGCGTTGCCAAATCTCGACGTATAACACGCGAGTCAAATTAGTGAAAGACTGAAACTTTATTCGAGTTGATTCGACTAGCGCAGTTCCCGTAGAACCTCCTTAAGCTTCGAGTTTTGGCAAAAGACGACGTTTCAGCGAGCTGTAAGACGCTAGTAGTTTTAACGATTTGATAACAGACATGCGGAGAGACAGGAGGATGGGAGGGTTAGCGAGTCGGTGGAATTTGGATGATTTGCACTTAATTTGCCGGAGACTCAACACGTCGTCAAATAAGCAACCCCCTGAACCATTTGGCGCGTTCCTGTCGCGCCTCGTCTCAGTTTCATTAAAAGACCCTCTCCTCGCGTTTCTTCCTGCCAATGACGAGCGTCAGCCTCGCAGGTTTGCCGACGGTAAGTAAACGCGAATCGCGATCGGCTGACACGCGTGTATAATAATGCGCAGAATTTATGTAGATACGTAAAATCAGCTATGGTATTATTCTCCAGACTTCCCGATTAGAAATAAAAAAAATACGAGTTCGGAAACGCATAATTCAGTCAAAGGATTGGAAATTTTAAATTCTGAAATTACATGGAAACTTACTAAATTTCAACACGAGGTTAAAGTTTTAATATACATATAAATGACGAAATATTGAAATAAAAAATCACTATTTGGCAGTTGTATATATAACGCTTTTGGCCTTTGAAAGAATTTACAAGTTAACAAAATATATGAGTATATTTTGCCTTGCTGAGGTTTGCTAAAATTTTTTACCATCTCAAAGTTGCGAAACAAATGTGTTATAATTTTTCATAAACGTACGCGATCGTTGTAATAACGTTACCAACTTATACACTTCGATCATATACATCAATTTACAAACTGTTTTTGACACTGAAAACAGCGAGAAAATAGAAGCTTAAAACAGGGAACGGGTACATTCAAGGTATAACGTAAAAACTCTAAGCGGTTGACGATGAGCCCTGAAAAAGTGACGCAAGAAAAAAATACCCCATAATACCCATACATCTCTATATGTATACGAGTACCGAGTAGAGAAAATTTTTTCCTCAACTTTTTCTTTACACAAACATCTGTTGGGAAAATGCAGCGTGAAACCGTTCAGTTTTCAACTATAAATATATTACACGTATATATATTTTCAAAATTCAAGTAGAAAATATTGTTCCAAATGACGAAAAAAAGATGCTGTTCAAGTTTCAGCTCTTAATACTAATATTTAGCGGTGCCTCATCGCGATTTTCTATTTCCAATTTAAATAACACGGGACTTTTTCTTTACACCTTGGAATTTTATAACTCGTCAACGCATTACTGTACTGATGAGAGCAGAACGTATTTTTGAAGGGAATTGAACGCTGTACAAAAAAGATCTGTTACCATTTTATGATAAATCTACTTCTTCAAAAGTTATTTAAAGTCTTTAAATAATTTTCGAAATCAAATAACTTTTGAAAGAGTAGATTCATCATAAAATGATAAGAGGCCGTTTTCGCAGATCGTTCAATTCCCTACAAAAACACGTTCTTCTCTTATCACTACACTAACGTTTTGACGAGTTACAAAATCCCAAAACTTAAAAGAAATAAAACTTCCCTTATTATTTAAATGGGAAATAGAATATCGCGACGAGGCACCTCTAAACATTAATTTCAAGAGCTGAAACTTGAACACCGTTGTTTCGTCATCTGGAACGAACATATTTTCAACTTCAATTTAGAAAAAAGTCAATTTTTTCGTTACAGTCTAACGTACGTTATACATGTATGTCGTGCAATACTTGTGCAAACATCTACAATGTGTACAATGTTATCTATTACGATCTACATTGCTAATTCACCTGGATACAGGTATCTAATATTTATGCAACGCATCGTGTACGCGTTACACACAATACACGAGGGGGTTTATCTCGAAGGGCGGTAAAGCTCCTCGAATCAAAGATGACGGTAAGCCATGTATTGCGTTTGAGGCAGAGCTCGATAATCAATTTCTATAAATGTAATCCGGCAATCAAATTTGTAACACGTGTCTGCGGGGCCCTGCTAAGGGAGACGAAACCCCCGCTGAGAAACCCATCGCGGAACGAGAGAATATCTCCCGCTGAGGCTGAGGGCCCGAAAACACAAAGGGCCCCCTTTAACATAGCCGAGAAACTCATGAATATTAATTTGATATATATGTATACCTACGCGCCAACCGACCGCTCAACTTATTTTTCTGCCGCATTTCATCCGCCTTTTGGGTTTAGGGTTGGTCGAGATAGAGCTTGAAATAGCTGGTCGGTCGGCTTGGTTTACGTTGATTTACGCATACCAGGCCTGTTATTGTCGCATTTCTTTTCATCGCGCGGTTACTAGCAAAACAACGATTGCTAAGAAAATGAATAATTATAGTTCTCCCTGCGCGTTTCTCATTATATTACTCCGCAAACGGAGAAATTAATTTATCAAACAGGTACAGCGAAAGAAACGCTTCAACTCGCGAAACAAATTATTATTTTGATCGATCGCCGGTCGGTTGAATGAAAAGAAATAAAAATAAAAAGAAATAAAAATGTCTCCACCATTGAGAAGAGTTCTGTAAGAATTTTACGAAACCAAGTAAATCTAAATTACAATTATTATTTCTTGAAAGGTACGTCTTCTTTTTTATCGGCGTATGGGACAGATTTTCACGTTTTTGAGTATTTCACACGGCGCGGATCCTTCTATTTCTTCCGATCTTTCTTCATTTTCATCACCACCTTTCCTCCACCGGTGTGTTTACCTTCGTCCTCCTCCTTCTCCTTCTTCTGGCTGATGATTCCCTGGCCCCGCGGAGACGCGGGGTTTTACGACGTGTTTTACGCGATCAAAGGCGAGCCGTAACAATTATTGGGCGATTTCGCGGCAGTAAAATTCGCCGTCGCCCTCTGCTTCGCAAGTCAAGGGGTCGGCTGTAAGGCTCGTCCTGGCCTGCCGCATCTCGAAGAGGGTATGAACGAACATCCCGCAAATTTGCTTCGCGCCATCTGATCCCAATTACAATTTTAAATGATAATAATATACCCACTTATCCCCGTCATACACGGAATGTATTTTTTTTTTCTTTCTTTTTGCAACGGTGTTATCGCAATTTCACGCTAGGAAATAATCGACCATTTCACGGAAATTGCAGAAACGACAAACCACGATGTCAGTCCCAAATTCGAAATCGACAAACGCAGATAAATCTTGTTGAATTGTTGAATTTACCAAACACGTATAGGAGTTGAGAAATATTTTTATCCATGCGAATAAAACTTTATGGTACAAATTTCTGTTCCGACCCAACACTTTTCTGTTCAATCAGCTGACGTTTCTTTGCATATAAAGAAAAAAAAAAAATTTCTTTCGCCATAATTGGTGATTTTTGTTTTACCGAGAAATCGGGCAATAGGAACTCACTATTATACAGTATTTATAACAAGGCCAATGTTGAAACGCGTCATAAAAGTAGAAAAACAAAGTCTGACGAAAGAGCAGAACTAAATCTGGATTATTTAAATTGTACCGAATGATTCGTTAACCCGCAATCCACACATTCACTATTTTGTAGCAATCGCTCGATCATTCGTCACACCTTTACACCAATTGCATCATCGATGCATGCGAATATAATCTGTATACTTGACCGGCGATACGTCTGCAAGGTGATTACGAAACAGACGATAGAAAAGGCTTGCGCGGTATATTAGAATAAGTTGTAAGCATATCCAAGAAAGAGATAACCCGCTGGAGAAGAGCAAAGGTGACTATCTCTCGGACGTTATATTAAAGAACTGCGGTCTGGTCTATAAAAATGATGTCATAAAATGAACGGGGGAGGCTTAATAAAATCTTGGAAGAAGACAGAGGAAGAGAGGGGATTCTTATTGCTTGGTAAGTCCAGTGTTTCCGCAATATACACACACCAGGTGTATCCAATGTCTCTTCGTGCCGGCCCGGTTCTTAGGTTATGCGTCTGTGTGTGCGAGGATGTACCATCGACGGTTCTTGCGATGACGTGGTCGGCGTAACTTTAGAAAATTACTTTCTCAACCTTACGGCTCGAATATTCTTTTCGGAAATATGTACTCTCAAATGTTTCGTTTATTTAATTATTTAAACAGACGGAACGGATAATTATTTCCGTATAATATATTCGATAAAAATCAAAACGTGTCATTATGTGCCAGACATGTCTTCAAATCATTTGAAACTTCAATTTCAAGCATATTTTAACGAAACACGGATCACCCGTTCGTGAAGTATAACTGATAAATACTCTTGATACGCAGAAAAAGTCCAACACTTATCCGCGAATGCGATCTTGTACGTATAACGTGATTTATTTTTGCCGATTCAATTACGTCCCCCTCCCTCGAGGCAGGGGTCGGCCAAGGAAGTGCGAACGACGGAAGAAAGTAGGCGAAAGCAGCGGGGAAAGATTTTCAGTTGGCAATATTCGATGTACAAAAAAAATTAGATTCAGAGGTGAAAGAAATTTCCTGGAGATTCGATTGGTTCATTTTAAAAATAACTTTTCTCACATGTGTGCCTGAATATAATTAATGCGTCGACGAATAATTAGTAACAGCGAGTAAGCGATCTGTACACGAAGTGTACTGTACACGTAATATTACGTTCGTATAAAAATATTGTCCGTCGTTGAGGAATATCCGGCATTAAGAACAATATTAACGTGTAAATTGTGCTTCTCGAGATTTTTCGACTATCCGTTGTTGAGAGTTGTCCGTTAAGAGAAGTTTCACTGTAACGATGATCGCCGCAAAGGTAAGTAATAACAACAACAACAACAACAACGGATGATCGCCGTCGTATAACGGGCATACATTTAGAAAGGATATCGTAAAACCGGCATGCGCGCTTGATAAACCGTTTCGAATTAGTACATAGAAGCACTTTAATTATACCGTATGTAGGGTAAATTTTTAACCTCGTTAAGACAACGTCGTAAACGATAAAACGCGCCAACTTCCTTCCTCGCCGTCCCGCGTAGTTACATTACAAGAAGGTATACGCATTATTACAGACACATCCAAGCATAGAACGACAGAAAACCGTCATCGCGTCACGGCACGGGCACGCCGTTGCGAATACTCGAAAACATACCTACACCCACCGTTCCCGAAAACTTGTCAATTCCCGCTCTTTCTTATCACCCTGTTTTATTTCTCCCGAGTTTAATTTTAATTCAATCTTAATTACTTTCTTCGTTTAATTTCGAAACGCTGCGCAGACAATGCTTTCGGGTATCATTCGTCCGTATGACTATACATCCGATGGATGTCTCGTAAGAGACGTATACCTATTTCGTCGTCACTGCAGGTACGAGAAACGCAGGCGAGGCGAGCAAAGCGAGTTTATTTTCTCCGAGCGTATCGCATGTACGTACCTCCGTTTCGTCCTGTTCTATATGTATAATATATATTATACACACACACACCCACAGGCACGCGTAAGCGATACGCGATTGCACATGTGTGTACTGCAGCGAAAAGAGACTCACACGGTGCATGCATAGGTACGTATGTGTGTGTGTATGAGTGTACATGCATATATATATATCGCCGCGCATGCATGCCGTCCTCTCTCTCTATATCGGAGAGAAAAGTCGCGCAGTTGTGTGTGTGTGTCGGTTCGTCGGAGAGCCACTCGATCAATACACCACGTAGCCTCCTGCTGCCCCAACCCCCGGAATCCACCTCCACCCTCGGCTCCGCCGCCCCCGCGGGAAGGGGATCAACGGAGAAGACTGCACTACACGGGCAGACATCTCCTCTTCTTCTTCTTCTTCTTCTTCTTCTTCTTCTTCTTCTTCTTCTTCTTCTACTTCTTCAATGAAGGGAGATGAAAAATTAGGTTTTATTTTTCTCACCCTGCTGCAGAGTCTCGAGGCATAAGCGATTGATAAGACCGTTGGATGATCAACCGAATAATTGGACGAATGAAGGGAGGAAGATGGACGAGTATTATATACGGTAACCATTGTTGTGTATTGTGCTTATTAGTTGCGGTTAGTTATCGTGTAATAACGAGTGCGGATAATGGCGAGAGAATTTTCGAACTTTCGTTATTTTCACCATGATTTTCTCATCGTTGCAAATACTTGCTTACCTGTGACCTATTGAACTCGCTGTATATTACAGCTGCAAGAATGCGGTTTTACACCTAGTTTAAAACTGTCTATTTTATTACGCAGCTTTATTATCCGCGTGACGTCGGAGAACGAATGAATCTGAACTTGCCACAAAAGAAATAAACTCATATACACACATATATATATATATATATATACATATATATCACGATACTGCGCGATGTGACGCTGACATTTTCTTTTCGTACAAAATTTTCACCGCGTTTCAAACTTTAACCGTTATACGGTCGAAAGGGTTGTCCAGCTCTGGAACCCCTGCAATTTCTACGTATAGATATTTATATATATATATATACACATCTGTGTGTGTCGGCACTATGTAAATTCCATTCTTCGTTTAACCACTCACGCGATACTTCGAAGCGAGAATCAAGGGAGGGTGAATCTAGAAGCGCGTAACTATGTGACGAATTCATGAAATTATATAGGTATATACGGTACAATATCCGCGAAGTTTGAAATCACAAGTGATAATTCTGGTATTTTTCTTGCAGGTTAATTTTCACTCTGCTTATACGTGTACACTGTACGCGTATAATTAGCGTGTTCGCGAGGCTAATTTTAAGATGAAGTTCGTTGTAATTGTACGATAAAAAAAAAAAAAAGTACGTGGCTATGTAATAAAGGTTAGATTCTGGGGGATTGAATAATCCTCGAATGAATTACAGCCCTGCTTCCGTTGTGAGATCGGTCTAGGGGCGGTAGGGTGAGAATGCAATTCCACTGCGAATGGCATATACATCAACCCTCGTTTAACGTATAATTCCGAATAACGGTATCCAAGTTTCGAAACGTGAATGAATCTGGGTTTGCAAGCGTCGTTGACTCTAACGTCGATGATAATTTAAGTTAGCTATTCCTGAGGTCGAACCATCATCGCGCGAATAAAAAAGGGACGAGGAAAAATCGCACTTGGCATCTGGATGTAACCGGTAGCGCGGACAAGGCGGGAAGAATTTTCTTCACGTCGTCAATCGCTTCGCCCTTGGGCAACTGGATATGAGAGAGAGAGAGAGAGAGAGAGAGAGAGAGAGAGGAAGAGAGCGATAGTCCTGAAGGGTGGACGTAACCTGGACCACCGGAGGTCTACTCCGTTTCATTTCCTAGCCCTCCATCTCGCCCTCGCAGCACCCCCACCCCCACCCTCATCCACCTCCTCCTCCCTCTATTCCCGACCCCAGGGAGCCGTTACCACGCGCCGGGCTACTCGGCTACCCTTGCAGGATAATCTACGGTCTTTTTCCCGGAGAACGCCGCGCGACGGTGTTACGGGAAAGATCTTTCCAACGGCGGAAAAGGCGAGGCGAGGCATAGAGAACCTTCCAAAACTTACGATAACTCCGCGCTAATGGCTTTGTCTTGTAGTCAGATTATTTTCGAGACCATTCTCCTTCTTCTTATTCTTCTTCTTTCCAGCGGAGATACGAAGGAGAAGAGTAAGAGGAGAAAGAAGAAAAAGAAGACGAGACGCGAGGAGGGAAGGAAACCGAGCTCTAGGTATACGAGTCCGATGGAAGTTGCGGCTCTGACGACCTAAAGAGGATCTTTTATAAACCTCCGCGTTTTTCTTCACCACCATCCTCTTCTTACTCGTCTTCACGCCTGCACCGCTACTGTTACTACTTTGATACATATGCAGTAGCGAGTTCGCGTCGCGGTAATGAATCAAGAGTCATACGTGCTGTAATATTATACCGACGTCGCGTCGCGTGGAGAGAATGAAATTTTCGCACCTCGTTATTGTGCGCTTTACGAGGTGCATTTCTTGTTTTTCCCACAAATTGTGACTCATTTTCTCGTAACTTCGCACATCGCTAGCAATTCTCTCCAATTTCTTTCTCCCTGACACGGCGATAAGCTTCTAAAGTGCTGCGAATTCGAAAGGGAGAACAATTATTCAAGTGGTTATCTCGAAACCTTAGAAACTTATATTTACCTTAACACCTCAAAGTACCCAGTTGAAATCTTATAAGCGAGTTATCACGAGTTAATTAATTATTTGTGTATTCGACATGGAAAATATTGATCTAACGCAAACGATTCATAAAGAATTTTATGATCTGTATACTTGCAAAGAAGAAATTGGTGCAGTCCAAAAAAGACGTTGATTACAAAAAATCTTTACGAGCATGTTTTTTTTTTTTACAAAGCAATCCGATAGCTGCTTTATAGTTTTGCAGAAATGTAATTGTATGCTGCTACATATACCTAAATCGCAATTTTTTTTCCACTAGGAATAAAATTACCTTGTAATTTTCACATTTGTCACGTGGAACAGAGACGATACATTTTCATCTGTGAAATCGTTTGGATAAAGTAATGAAATTGACGTGTGTAATAATACCGATACGATATAACTTAAAATAATGAGTAGCTATTTCGAAGCATACGTAGAAATATTGGACGGCGGTTCGCAATGGATAATAAAAAAAAGATTTTAACGAACATACAATTAGTAGATATAAAGAAAGAAAAACATATGGTAATGAATATGGTTCTGTAATTATGGAATAAAAAAAAAAAAAACAATAATAATACCAAATAATCAGAACGGCGTTCCGTTTACATGGTCGGAAGATTCGAGAGCATCGTGCGGAGCAACGTGGGGGTGAAATTCAGTCGGTGTTACACTGCTTTCTCGTTTTTCGAGAATTTGATATCGAGCGGTTGCCGTCGAGGGTGAAGCGAGCGAAACGCACCAGCGACCCGGACGCCCTTCGCCGACGGCGGAACGCGAGGGTCCCGCCTCAACCCTCCACCCCCGCCTCCTCCCCTCGAAGCATAATACATATGTATATGTATATAAACGTGTACATACGTCGACGGCCAGGCGGCAGGCAGCCTCGAAGAGAAGAAGGAAGGCGTACGAGTCGCTAAAAATACAAGAGAGCACCCCGCTCGTTTTCCGCGAATGCTTATTTTTTTTTTATACGCATACGTATATACGTCTGTGTACATATATACATATATATATATAGATGTGCGTGTGTTTGTGTAGCTGTAGCGCGAGTCGCGAAATACACGAAAGCGTCGAGTGGTCAGGTAGCTGAGAAAACACGCCCGCCTCACGCGTGTCCGATAAGAAAATGTTCCCTCAGGTTTTTTTTCCTCAAGCGCATTGGCGTATGAATGTTCACACATGCATAATACATTAGGATGGTCCTTAAAAAGGTCGTTTTTGAATTGCGATCGACCCACCCTCGAAATCGGCTCCGAATAATTCAAAAATAATTTCCAAATTTTTTCAGATTTTTATCTCAACTCTAGCCCGTGCCAGAGAGAGGGTGGATTTTCCCATTTGAAATACATACGTGTGTTTCGGATATTCTTTTTTAGCGTACATTTTAACGTATGAGTAATAATGTTCGGTAAAATCTGTAACTACGAGGTCTTAGTGGGCATTAGCGCGTTACTATTTGAGAAAAAATTCACATCACCATATCGGACAATTTAGACGAATTGGACTTCTTCTAAATGGAAAGAAAAGTCAGATTACAAAGGTATGTAAATTCGTCCAGATTGTCTGATACGATGATATGTATTTTTTCTCAGATAGTAGCACTAATTCTCACTATAACTTCGCAGTTACCGATTTTATAAAACAATATTACTCTTGCAATAAAATATGTGCCAATACCGAATGTTCGAAACACGTGTTTTAAACGGGGAAATCCACCCTCTTGGGTCACGGGTTAGATTTGAGATAAATATCTGACAAAATTATGGAATTATTTCTGAATTATCTGGTAAAGTTTGGAGGGGAGAAGACATGCGTCGAAATTCAAAAATGACCTTTAACGTGCAGTTAAAATAGGCGACGAGTCGTTTCGCTCGATCCTTTTCCTCGCACGGCGAAGTCGTACTTTTCGGCATTGTGCACAAATCTGTCCCCTTCGAGAATTCATATTTCGTGTACGGAGGAGGAGAGCCGATATCTGCTGCTTATATCCGTTCTGCTCGAATCGCTCTCTCTGCTCCTCGACGCGTCTGGATATACATTATGCATGTAACATATCGAGGCAAGCCGAGAGGCATAGACGAGACGGTTTCGCTCGCTGCTGCCATGTTTCTTACATATTCCCTAAGAATTTCGAAAATATTTTCACCCGATCTGTATTATCCTATCATTTATTTTACATGCACCGTGCGTGTTGATACATCGGTTGAAAAGATAGCAGATTTTTTTAAATTGGGCGGGGCTCTCAAAAGTTTCATCGTTGTAATCTATAGCGTTTGATATCGTAGTACCTGTGTGGTATTTAATTGAATTTCATTAAGACTGCCCGAAATCATGAAATTGGGTTCTATCTTTAAATTTGACAATGAGATGGAAAAGATGATTAAAAAATAATTTATTCAGAATAATTATCATCGGAATTTTGCTACAATCAAATCCGAGGATCAGAATGCGTTGTTTTATTTGACCATATTTTTTTTTTTTTTTTTTTATAATTATAAACTTCCTTGCGACAGTTTCGCTGAACGATAAATTGTTTACACTCGATCACCCATTCCGTGTTTTATCGCCAGCACGAAATGATGTAAATGCGACAAAATAGTTGTCAACGATTTATTGAGATGTAACATTGATTAATTGATCCTGAGGTACTAGGACAGAATTAAAATTCGTAACGTCAACTATCATACGTATATAACGAATCGTTGAAGGCTATTTCAATTCAGAGTTACACCATCAACGATAAATGTTCACGCGAAGCGAGACATTGTTAAACTTATTTTAAAAGCGATATACGCGACACGACGCGTCGTAAAAATAAAATAATAATTATCAAGCTGGCAAAGACCGCAAAATTTTTCCTCTCCAAATATTCCGCCACGTTAAACGTTACGACGAACTTCAAGGAAAATCCTTACCGTCAAGTTCCGCAATGCCGGTGAGAATAAAAACGTTGATTTTTCCACCAGATATACATCGTAAAGTTAAAACACCCCCGCTGCATGATAAATATCAGCGGGTTCAGTCTCATTCCTCCTCAGGTATAGACGCACATACAACAGTTTGACGAGCCGCGATCCCCCGGCGCGTTTCAGGCACGTGGATAATATAACCACTTGTTCCATGGTCCATTTCTCCCTCCCTCCCTCCCTCCCTCCCACTTCTACCCTCTATCTCTCTCTCTTTCTCTCTCTCTCTCTGCTCGCTGTACGGCGGGAGCAGCAGTGAATGATTGAAATGATTTGCCGAGTCTTTTTTCATCTCCTTCTAGCCTCTTCCTCGCGTGAATTCGCATAGGTTAAAGATAAAGAGGCCGCCTCGCTCCTTCGGTGGGTGGAGGAAGATATCGTTCGCGGGGAGGCGGCTGTCCCGAAGCCGGCGTGATGCCGGGGCTGCAGGAAAGGGGGCTGTAACCCCCGGCTGTAACGCCGCTCGTAAAAACACCGTAAACTCGACAGCAACAGGTCTCGTGGCTGGCTGCCGCAGACTGGCGACCCCCTCAAATATCATATTCGTCCGAGAGCGGGGCCCCGGTTAGTTGAGCGACGCTGTTGCTGTTTAATACTCGGCCCGATTTGGAATTAGCCTGCGTTGAGATCGGGAGGTCCGATTTTGTGCCCCCCAATTCCAAAAATCGTTTTTCGCGGATAGGGGCAAAGATGTAAAAATATTAATATCTAAATAGAAAGGGCACAATATCGAATTTTCAATGAAGCTGAGTTTTTATTCGTTATAGAATTCAACAAACGTCAAAGGTCGAAGTGCGGAAGCGAATAGATACAAAGGTCAGAATATAGAACGCGAAAATGCAAAATCGTCGATATTATAATTCGTCTCGACAACACAGAATCGTATACAAATTCTAGATCATGGTTTTCTGCATTTTCAGTTTTATATACTTGGACTTTATACACTTTGATAACCCATGGCAACGAATGAAATTTTCGCGTCTTAGAATATTCGATATTTCAGTTCTCCTATCATTCGACCATTCTAGTTATTTGCCACCATCTTTTTTTTCGCAATGGTTTGTGAACGACGACTGAAGTCTCCGTTATTCTTTACACTATCACGATCCGTGTGAGAGTAAGAAAAAAATCCACGTACCGGCAGACGATTGGTTTGGGTTTATTTAATGTGTCTGTACAAATTGAGTTCGATGTTTATGTACATGCATTTGCATCTAACCGCTACATGCATGGTTGTAAAAGCTCTGGTTGAATTCTTGTCCAATTAATATTCCTATTGAATATTTCGTAACTGCTGATATTATCGCATGTTGCTGTGTTTTGTTTTCCATACACATTATCGTGTTGGAAGTTATAGTAACGTTGTCGTAACAGAGATTTATGATGAGGAAAAATCGTTATTTCGCGACTTTGGAATTGCTTGAAGTAATTTAGTGAACCGTAATAAAACAAGACGTACTCATATTTTGAAATCTTGGTTCCTTCAGTCATTGTAAAAATAAGAAAATGGTGCATGTTTTTCCAATGTTTCGTTACGATAACGTTACAAACCACAATCTCGTCACATTCGTAACGTGGACGACTTGTAACGGTGCAATCGTTACACACATGCGTTATGCCGTTAGGCAGTAATTTAATCTCACACGGTCGAAAGCGATTTTAAACCCGTTACTGATAGCTTGAGTTTTATGAAGAGAATGTTAATGCAACGATGAATTTTCATAAAAAAAATAGTTGTTTCGCAATTTTGTTACCGTCTGTAATTCTTTAAGCCGTGATACTTATGATATTTTCCAAACTCAATTGCAACTTCAACGTTATTCTATATATCACAAAGTTCCGAAATATGTGGTATTTTTTATTAATTTTTTAATTTTTTTCTTATTTTACCCACCGTAAGTAATCACGATGACGTTTGCTATAAATAGCAGATGAGAATTGCGAAAATTTTTCTGTTCAAGTCAATTTTATCTTTGTAATACGAATCGTTTCCTCGCCCAAAAAGCAGCATCAAGTTTTCTTCCTCGGTATGAGAGAAAGCAACAGCCCTTCATTTTTGTCATTACATACACAAATTCGTCGTCTATTTTTCTCAATAAAGGCAATTTCAAAAATATACCCATTACGATTACAGAGATTTATAAGAACAGAATGCAAACCTCGATCAGCGGTGTGAAAAAGTGTAAATTTTCACGACTCGCGACAGTGCTAAGGAATATTACGTCGCGTCTGACGCCTGTCAACTTTGGTATTTGCCGTTGTCGAAGAAATGGCCCAGGTATAAAGCGTGTGAGTCTCACGCAACAAGAGCTCGACTCGCAAGTCTGCGAGCTGATCAAAGTTGGCGGATCGTCGGGGGTTGACTGGTTCTGTGCGGGGGATGGGGGGGGGGGGGGGGGGATGGGGGGGTTTGACAGGTGAATGGCGGGCCACCCTGGGGATATTCCTCACTCCTGCTTAACGTCAAACGTGAATTGTGATATCGTTTCGGTAACTTTGATGTTGTTACGTCTGATCGCTAAGTAGAATTTAGATCTAGCCGTTTATCGTTTGCCAGCCTAGGTGACTGTGACCCCTAGGAGGTTCGGTCTCTCCCTCCCCCCCCCCCCTCTCTTCCCCCACCCTTCGCCGACCCCATTTTTACTCGAAAAATAATAAAGCTTATCCCTTTGAATCCGCGGATATAAATTTGACGATAGGTTATACAATTTGAATCCGCCAATGTTGGGGACTTCGAATCGCGTTTGTCCTCACAGAATAATTATTGACGACGATCGTTTCAAATATCAATAAAATCGAAACTTAATATTATTTGTATAATGAGGAAGAATTAAATCGATAGATTTTTGTTTTTTTTTATTGTCATCCGCAGCTGCTTTATTAGGAGGATTATTCTACGCTTGTACGTGACTAAAATTGAAATAAAAATAATATTTATATCAGAAAACGACCTTCGATCTTAGGTTACCAAGAATTTATTCAACACAAACCGGAACAAGGTATAAGGCAGAAAATTTTGTCGAATACTTTGAAACAGTTTTTCATTTCAACGATTTGTATAACATAACGTTTTCAAAATTTTTAAAATTTTCTAAAATACTACCAACATCCAATGGTTCACATTTGATAAAAAAAAAAAAAACTTTTTCCACTGCGAAATTATTCCCGATTAATATCGACAGTCCATGAATTATGATCGCATTGGGTATGTGTTTAGATATATTCATGATACTAATTTAATTGACGTACGAAACTCATTGATCAAAGAACAGAATGTATATATATAAGTATACACAGGTATATACCCATGAATTCCTAGAAGGAGAATAAAAATGAGACGCTGTCACCGCGGGACCAAAGCAATAAGCAAAACGATAAAACGACTCCAAAAAAAACAAAAAAAAAAAAAAAAACCGGTGAACGTAGGTAGATATGCATAGAGTCCCTAGATATACATTTCCGTTCAGTTTTTATACAGCCTCGGAGTAGAAACAAAAAGTAAAAGAAAAAAAGAGAAAGAGAGAAAAAGAGAGAGAGAGAGAGAGAAAGAGAAGAAGAAGAAAAATATCAAAGATCGAATATCTCGCAGGCTCGGCTCGGATGGAGCGAGAAGAGATCGTAGAAAGACAAGGCAAGACGAAATTCCCACCAGAGCCTCTCACTCTCCTCGCGTTCCTCGTGCCGTTTTTTTCCACTAAATCAAGTTTGATCCGACAGGAATCGTTGCCTGGTTTTCTACCTGTTTGCGTGTGTGCGTGCTTGTATTATATACTTTTCGGCCGTCTCGACGCGAGGCAACGCGACGCGACAAACGTCTCGGTGTCCCGCATCTGTCTTCTCAAGCGGCTGCAGGTATCCGGCCGAATGGTTCTACGCAAGGTGGGCACACACTCTCACCGTATAAACCTAATGCAAATACCTCCCGAACCTATCCCTACGATACATTATCGCGTTTCTTTACGAAAGAATCACATAAAATCGGAATCGCGACATCGTCGAATTTTTAACGGTGTGAATTTTTTTGTTTTTTTTTGATTTCATTTTGCAAATCTCTATTTATTTCTCGAATCACGGGTGTGTTAATATCATACGTAGCCTACGGATCTCAGGAGTTGC
Source organism: Neodiprion pinetum (assembly GCF_021155775.2). Classification (NCBI taxonomy): domain Eukaryota; kingdom Metazoa; phylum Arthropoda; class Insecta; order Hymenoptera; family Diprionidae; genus Neodiprion; species Neodiprion pinetum. The sequence continues at coordinate 33,538,879 of NC_060234.1, forward strand.
CAAATTTCTCAGAATTCGTTGTTATTACTAACCGCCTGCATGTGCGTATAAATAATAAGGCGCGAAAGAAGTAAGAATTGATATGCGATATCTTTCTTACAAGAGAGACTGCATCTGGATATTATCGATAGGGGAAGAAGACCTTTTTATTTATACCTGATATGATATATAATATCTGTATAAAGATAACGAGTAATGAAGAAAACAAGAATTCACTCGCGTGTTAGAGAAACTTGAAATCGCCCGGAGGGATTGTACTGCTGTGGCATACCTTGTAACCGAGCAGTAGATTAAACGTACTCGCTCAAACGTGAGAGTAAAAGAGAAGTGCACAGCTATATGTGTATTATAAAAAATTCTAATCCTTAGAATATTATAACGACAGCGTGCAGGTTCGAGCCATTTATTTTATACGCACGTAATTCCTACCGATATATGGTATCCGGACCCCGCGCGGTAAGCGATGCTGGTCCTTGAATTCTCTTCGTTTTATATCTTCGAGAGACTCTGCGCTTGAATTTCAAATGCACGTGCAGCCAAGATCAGCTCGGTTATCCGTACGGTAAATGTATGTACATCATCGCCATCGCGTTGCCGTACATTTTTATTTATATACACGTAACAGATACCAGAGGTGATGGCATAACGAATTTTTCAAGTTCTACGCAGAGTAATTCGGTCGGTTAACGATGGTCGGAAAGAGATGGAAAATAATTGTATATTGCATTACGAGTGCGGAAAGTGGACGATTTCCGACGTGTATGTGAAGTTTGCAACATTTGCAGTTTGCAGTCGGATATCGTCAAACCGAGCGGTGTGACACAAGCTAGTTTTTCCAACACCCGTGAGGGGAAGTTTGATTCTAGAAACAAACGAATGTAGTATAATGATTTGAATGAAATAGATCGAACGTAATCAAGAAGTCCAGAGGCACGGTCTCAGCTTCACGAAACCTAACCTAAGCGCGCAAATTTAGATTTAACTCACAATCGGCACAACGACGTCACTAGCCGCGGGTGACGTCCATGCGTAAAATGAGTCGATCGTCAAGTGCGCGTGCGCAAGAACGTCCTGGTGTGTAAAGTTGAGAATTTCAGCTGAACGCATGCGCCAGTGTAGTTTTGCCCCACTGTTCGGAAATGGATCACTTTACTCACGGTCCACAGGCTTCGAGAATTTTATAACTTTAAAAATAATATTGAAAAGAATCCGGCCAGAGTTGACAAAGTAAAATCGCGTGTAGGTACTTATCGAAACAACGAGTGTGTAAATTTATTCAACTGCACACTGCGTGATAGAAATAAAATAATGATATGCGTAAAATATAATCGTATAATAATCTCGTAACGCAGCAGACACAGACCATGCACGAAGGCAGGGACGGTGATGAAGGAACGAAATATGGTGGGCAATGGTCGTCGGTGGTGTGTATATATATATATGTACATATATACCTATCCATGTATATATCCATAGCATCCTTGATAATTCAAAATTTCATTAAAATTCATGAGGCATTGGCAACAGCGAACGAACGCCAGGCGCCTCTTCTCCTCGTTCTTCGGCTATAGCCATGCCTTATATATACATATATATACGATGAACGGATAAGTTAGCAAGAAGAAGAAGAAGAAGAAGAAGCGGAGCGAGCGCGAGCCAAGATATGAATAATATAGAGGAAGTTCTAATTGCTTGGCCCGGAACTTGAAGGAAGAAAGTTTTGCGCACGCCTAGCCAGCAGGTATTTAGCTTTGTGTAGAAGAGAGAGCATAGTGCTTCTCTACCAGACTCAACTTCTGAAACAAAAGTTGCGCAGATGCGCTTGTTCACGTCGCGTTGGTATAATAATATCTGCACAGATATTTCCGAGGAGCAAACGGAATGCGAGATTGAAATTCGTAGGAGGAAGAATCATTGTTACAGAACTTTTGAACCGTTTCATATATTCGGAAAATCGTGATACTGTAAAACCCACTAATTACAAATTCTTTAAGCTCAACCCATTAAAAACTTTTGCTCATAATTTCCGTTGCACGAAAGATGCATGTATGCAAAACACGTATTTTGACACATACAGATCTACAACGATATTATACGTGGTTTTATTGTACGGAATAAAGATGTCTAGTGTCAATGACGTATTAAATTCTAGACGAAAATAGACATTTTCCCAGGACTCATTTCACCCTAACTTTAATAACAAAATCACTTTTTTCATGTAAATTAGTTAGAAATTAGACGTCAGATATCTCCATCGCAAGTTAAAATAGTCCAATTTTTCTTTCAGCTCAATTTTCCTTAAACTCCATTACCAAATATACCAATAAAGATTAGGATTAGCTATTCTTTCTCAACGTGAAAGTAGAAACATCAATCTGCTCAATATCAATTTATCAATTCTTTAAATTTTTTCAAAAACCATATTTCTCGTCACTTATACTTTTTTCACACTAACACCCGACCTGCCTCAAGGAGTGTAATTTTCCACATTTCAAAGAATCGTACACCAGTGAGTAAGAAAATACAAAAATTCCAGGAAACACGCCCGAATTTCCTACAATTTCCCAGTTTTTCCAGATGCGCGCAAATTCCCTGACAATTCCCGATTTTCCAACTTTCCCCGACAGCTAGACACTCTGGAAAGTAAAAAACAATCACAAACCCAGGAACGGTGCAGATGTTCTAAAGATTTTGAGATAATTAGGCACTGAACTATCCGAAATAATAGTACGTAGATTTGATAGGCGAATAAGTTGGGAAAAGAGCGTCATCTTTGTCGTCATCGTTGTTTTTGCTTGCTCGCTCCGGGCTCTGCAGCAGGCGAAACGTAAAACGTTCTCCCGCGCGAAGCCTAATGACCTGTAAGATGAGGTTCTCTGCGCTCCATGCAATTTACATACAATTAGCATACGATTAGTGCAATCGGTTAGCTCGAAAATAACTTGAGCGAATTATTTGTCCCTGTCCCCAAAGTTTCGACGAAAGTAGAAAGAATCGTGTTACAACTGTACAAGAAAACAGATACCTAAAAGTTCTCTAATTCTAAAATCTAATACCAATGTAATAATTAACTTGAGCTATTCCGAGTTGATATATAAATTTTTTCCCCTTTTCGGCATCACGCGTTTCTCCCTGATATCCGCGGCTCTATCACCTGAGAGCAAGGAAGGAAAGCCGCTACAGCGTCTCGGCGAAGTTCGCATCTGCATATCAAAAACTTTGCTCTCTGCGGGTAGAAAGGCGACAGCCATGTTCGCTTAATATCGCAAGAGCGAACGACGAGAATTACGCTTTTCAGCGTTTCAGGACTCAGCCGTCTGCGCGTGCAGATTATGAGATATCTCCTCTCATGCTCTGGAGAGTGCAGCTGTACCGCAAGAACGTTTAAAGGGAGTTCAAGAGACGCGAGGAGTGTGAAAAATGTTGTTAGAAGACGATCACTCGACCCTCGAAAAACATAAAAGGGCCGTTGTCGAGAGGATGGTCCGAAATTCGGACAAATCGGAGTCTTAGAAACCGTCTACGAACAGCCTCGCTTTGCTTCGATTGAAACGAAGAAGCAGAAGAAGAAAAAGAGAACACAGATCGAGTCATGCAGCGAAGCGTGCGAGTGCGGGGCGAGCGAGCTCTCATTTTACGAGGTTATTTTACGGTATTTTTATGATATAACATACCTAGTTTCTCGAGTTTATAGGTTTGTGAGATTTTATCGTAGTAGGTGACGTATGGTTTGTTAAATCGTCCCCTTCTATTCCCGCCTTACGTAGATACACCCACACGCCACCCTATCCGTACATTCATCCCGAGTTGATTCTTTCACGTTCACCGGAACGCGATATTTTATACCTACATGTGTAAATATTTCCCAGTTTGTTGCGTCTATCGGGGTAAAATTTTCACAGAAATCACCGCGTCGGATGGTTTCTTCTCTTCCTTGTGCTTCTTCGTTCCATTTCGCGCCAAACGACACGATGGTAAATCGCATTCAACTTTCTGTTCTGATATTTAATTCTTTCGAATTGAAAACTGTAATACATCGCACAGCGTTAGTAATTCACCTCCATTTAAATATTCGTATCCATACATCATTTGTCGTAGGAGAGAAATTCTTACAGTGTATATATATATAGGTATATATAAACAACGAGAAATCGTTGAGCCTTGATTCACTCATAATTGCAGTCCGTTATAGATACCTAGTGCGGCAGAGAAACGCGAGGCGCAATCTCCAGAAGGCGGCGGACAACGATCCTCTGCAATTACCTACTGCAGCAGTGCAACAGCCGCCCCTTTATACAGTCGATGCACCTAACGAGCGTCGAGTTGCCGGCTACATTGCCGAGATTCGACTATAGCGGGTGCGTGTAAGTGGACGGGCAGTAAACTCGAACGAGTGACTCACGGTCGTTGTTTTAGAATTTGTCCAGATGTTTAGTGTCGAAACTGGGGATTGAAAATAGGTTGCATCAGATATTGAGAAGCGGAGGGAAATGCAAAAAACCAAAAAGCGAACTCTTGTTTTGAATTTTATCAGGGAGAATATTATACAAATTGAAAATTCGTGATTATGGGGGATTGACGAAGGAAAATTTTCGCCGATTTTCGGCATGGATAGAATTTTTTATTAAAAACAATTTGTCTTGGGACGTTTCGGCCGAGCCCTGCCGACCATTATTAGGCTGCTATTAACAAATGAAAACAAAAATTGTTCGACAGGAAATTTCTTTTCTTGTTTACGCTGTCTTATAATTAACTTACATCGTCCCTACGTCAAGATTCGGACGCGTGTTTAGAATAAATACAATTTAAGAAGAATACAAGTATAATCTTATAATTATAGAGATAGCATTAACAAGAAAAGAGCTGCCCTGTCAAACAAGTTTTCGTTTTCTTTTCTTAATAGCAGCCTGACGATGGTCGGCCGGGTCGGGCCGAAAGGTTACAAGACAAATTATTTGGAATAAAAAAATTCTCTCACGACAAAAATCGACGAAAATTCCCCTTCATCGAGTACATTACAGGCATGGTAGGTACGTATACGGATTTATGCCGACACGCTGCTCCGAGAATGCGGCCCTGGGCATGCAGATGGGGGTCCATTCAAGGTGAACCGCCTTCCGCGAGTGCTCGGGTCGAGTCTGGTATAATTCCGACCCGAGCTAACAAGGGATTTCTATTTAAATACGCGCGCCGTTGATACATCGAGAGTTGACCGAGGCGAAGGGAAAAAGCATCGAGGAATTATTGTCACACGCCTGCGTTTCTCGATACGCGTAAATCGGGTCCTAATCTTCTAATACCAAATGTGTGGAAGAAGCTCGTCGTGCAATGCGCAAGTACGAATAAGGTAGAATCTATATATATATGTATGTATGTATATGCATATCAGGTATACGATACACCTATGCTGTACGGATATTTCTCTCAAAGTGTGTTTGAACGAGATAAGAATATAACTCGTGCCCGTGTTTGTAATATTTTTTCCTGCACGGTGGGATGCTTCGTCACTATACGTATACACACCTATTACACACCGATTACACGTACCTGCTGTATAACTATTACAATGCCGCTCGATGCGTAATACGTGGCTGCAAAAGGTGTTTGACAAGAGATAAGATAGGGTCGTGTTATATGTGTTTGTCATGGGCTTCCAATATTTTTCGACAGGTAGCTTCTATAAATTCTTGACAAAATATACGCACGGCGTAAGCCGAATTTTTAACGAAGGTATTCAACTCCGCAAACGTTATTTTTCATTCGCAATAGATACGAATTCAACAGGGCCAAGTTGGAGGTAAAAAATCATTTCTCGAACAAGTCTGCCTTCTTCCGGATTCCACGGCCCCGTCAAGTACGACTTCGTTGATGGAAAAGTTTGATTTTCAATTCGGAATTAGAGAAATGGAAAACGGAAAACGGAGGGTAGCTTTGAGCTACGGTTGGAAAGTCGCCGCGCGAGAGGGAACGAATGTTTTAGAATGATTGTTTCTGGCTCCTGCAGGGTGGATGTCTAATATTATACGTTATACAGGGCGCAGGAGAACAAAGGCCTGCAGGGAGCGCGTATTGTGCTGTCAAGTTGACGTGACGTTTACCGCTGGGCACGTTAATAGAATTATTCCTGCTGATTCCGCTGCCGCTGGCTTGTTCTAATAAACGTGATATCCATTTCGTCGAGGTACCGCATCGAGAAAACTGTACCGGATGCTTCCGTGCCGTTGCCCGCAACTGTCTTGTACGCGGACTACAGGGTGTCTCGGAAAAAAAAATTACGATTTTCCACCGTGACACCAGCTGAAAAGCTTGTTTGGGTTAAAACAAAGATTCTGTGAAAAGATTTTTCATATCTTGTCACATTTTTCCGAATATATGAAGAAACACGATGAAGCACTTCAATTGTTATTTCTTTCCTGACATTTATAATCTACCCAAAGATCACGATCCGTAATACAACAATGTAAATCGTAAAAGTTCATACTGAATTATAACTATTTTATGAGATTGAATTGCTAATGAAAAAGTTGTCAGATACACTTCTCGAACATCAACTGAAGACTTGATATTACAAGTGTGGGTCTCCTTTGTGACGTAAATTGATATAATGATTGATCTGAGCAATAGAAAAAAAAAATGTACTCACGTTTCTTAATAAATTTGAAAAAAGTACGCAAGTGGAAAATCAACTAATCGCGATCTTCCACATAACGTGAAACGCTCATCTGTTGACAGAATATTTTTTTCAACTTGAACAATCTTTTAAGGGGGTGCCATGTAGAAAAATCGCAAATTATTTTTTTCTTACACAGCCTGAATTTTGTATCTGAATTACAATATCAATCCTCAGAAATTTCTCCGCCCCGTTAATGTCGGAAAACGCGGATTTCATAGTCGAAAAAAGAAGTAATTTCATGCAATTTGTTGAATCGTATTTTCTGCAGTGTTCGCACTGCTGATACGTTTTGTTAATAACAGTTGTTAAACATTCGCGTCCTCCAGATATAAATGTGGGGCAAAGATGGCCAACAATTTATTATAGGATCGTTACAAAGAGTGAAATTACCCGTTTTGCTTCCCTTTCTGATCTAATATCCGTCACTGATAAAAGACCTTTCACGTGTCAAAGGAAGAGTAAGGTTGCTGCGTCGATCGATATTATTGTGAAAACAGTCTAGTTTCTGATTTCTATCTACAGGCACGTTCCCCAGTAAAAGCATTTTCATTGCTCAATTTATTTGTGCATGTTGGATAATTTCCTTACGCTCAACGAACCCGTTATTTTATTCCGTAACGCAAAATCGTTACAGTATAATATATAATATGTATATATGCAGTCTTGGCAGAAAGGAACGTGCGGTATCGCAATTAAAAACCTATACACCCACCGCGTACGAGATCTGGCAAAAATCCAAGAATCCAAGAATACGAGAATAGCGCAGGATCTGATATAGAAAATAGTAATTCGCCGAGATATTTCGATGTGCTCGTTCGCGATGATCATACCGAAGCGAGAAGAGGTTGAAATCTTACGGGCAATGGAGCCAATGAAATCGGCTGGATGGGGGTAAAAAAGTATAACGGCCACACAAGGCTATTCAAGGGTCACAATATCCAATTTTCAGACTTGAAAATCTAATTCGTAAAATTTCAACAAGATGTGCAGACAGTAGAAATATATATTGTATACCTAACAATAAGATCGAAACTCACGTTTTTCGGATTCTGTACTTTGGCTTTCTGTGTTATACTTTCAACTTTTCTACAGTTTGTCTTCTCCATACACTTCACTTCGATTTCCATAATTTGAAATTCGACTAGTTAGATTCTCTCGACTCTGAAAATTCTACTTTCCGACCCGCCGTCCCTGACTTTTCTCCGAAGATCGTTGGTTTTGGGACTTGATTTCTGAGACGCGCGTCCCGTCGATACGACCCTGGGTCCCAACCTTCGACGGCAGACGAGGCGAAATGTACGCCGAGAGAATTTGCTGCGCATAGTTGGCATTCCCGCGACGCTCCGAGTTCGAGTCGCTGGTCGGCCATGGCATCCGTCGGCCGAGGGTTTCTCTCGCTTCAACAATACACCGCGTAAAACGCGATTTCGTACCCTTTCTCTTCGCGATAAATTATCATTCTTACGCAGGCTGCCGCCGACTCTTCCCACTTTTCGATACTTTAGAAGGCACCGCGTGAATTCCATTTAGCAGACGACTGAATTTAACAAGGTTGCCCCTGATTTGAATTGATAAATTTCACGAGTTAGTTGTAAATTTTAGTTTTGTCAAAACTCTTCAAAACTCTATGAATTTTTTAGGCGAATAAAAGGTTCCTCGTCTATTTCAAATTTTACAGGTTAATTTTCAGGTAGTAGAGTGGTTATCTAAATTGATACATACCGACGTCAAGAGTCAATTGTTGCGACTCTAAAGCCATGTATAATTTGGCAAATAGTTATATTTTTTCCATACCCTTAAATTATCAGCACCGATGCTGCAACCGTCCTATTGAATTTAAATACGCATTAGCATGATCGACGCTGTCGCAATTTGGATCGCGTTAACGGGGTAATAAATTCTATTTGAATTGATTACCGGTCGTTGATGATAGAGCTATACGTAATGCATAATAGACGCGTTAAAGGAAGCCACGATCCGTCGTTGTCCTTGATTGTGTAACAATGCGACGGCACGAGACTGTAATAAACAAAACTGAACAACAGGCGCGATAGTGATAATGGTAACGTAACAAAGAGCAACAAAGAAAAAGAAAATACGAAACTGACCACGTAAACAACAGCCAATATGTAAACCGTCGGTGTTTTTTCAGTAAAAATAGTTTCGCCTCGCGGTCTCAAATATTTTTGGCCTTTGCAAAGTTTATAAATAATAATACTCGATACAGATTATATGATTTGAGAACAGGTCAATTCGACTGGTTGTTGAACCGAGCAAGATTAATGACTCGTTTTCTAGACAAATTTTAGTTGAGGAAGGCGAGAGGCGTACCCAATAAACGGCACTTCAGCTCGCAGTGTTGTTTCAAATTAATTACTCTTCAATTAGGTACAGTAACTAACACCGCCACGGATATCTTTATAAGTTCATTGCTCATCGTCAACGTCTAATTGACAAACGGGTCAACGTCGAGCAGCAGGTATGGGATTAGAGTGAATCAGGTTTGAAATTCAGTTTAGATTGTTTCCTGCAATCTCAGCGCTCTTTCTTAATCTGTTTTATAATCCATGGTTTTTAAGAGGACGTCGAATTTCCGTAAAATACCGCAGATCGTATTTTTACAGTTCTCACTTTTTCTGAACGAGAAAATTCCTTCAAATTTTGGCAAATCATTTGACTCGAAAGAGTACAAGGAATCAACGAATTCACCGAACATATGCTTGCAACGGATTCTCGCTCACTTTGAGGCGGTTGCGGGATTATTGAATCCCATGTTTTTCGTATTTTTACATCAGTTTTTCGAGTCAACCCACAAGCACAATTGGAAACATTTGTAAGCGTATAATTTCCCAAAGTTTGAAACGATTTAGTTACTCCGGAGAGAAAGGACTTGTAGTTAAAATACGATTCGGTCACTCCGTCGGCACTCCGACATCCCCTTACAATTAAATTATAACTACGGGTTCCGGACTGGACCAGAAATCATCGCCTCCTGACTCGTCCCTCGAATACCGTGATATTATACACAAAAGTATTACAGTGTTGGCGATGGTTGAACGCGCGACCCGTGGCGTGAAAATATATATATTTTTAGACCAGAAACCGTGGCAACGTCGGCGCAGCGCGGAGAAGAAAAGAGAAGAGAAGAGAAGAGAAGAGAAGATGAGAGAAGAGGAGAGACTCGAAGTAGTACATGACCGAACGAGGCCTCCTTTTTCACGTGAATTTCGGCACCGCCCGCTGTCAGGAGAGTAGAATGTAGAAAAGGTAAGGGCGAGGTATCCAGGGCCCGAAAATGAATAGGACCCTAAACGCCGTGACAATGGTGGAAATTTAGGGGCTGTATTTCCCTTGGCTGGCAGCGTGCGCAAAGCGCGCAAGGTGTTTTTCTCACATTCTTCACCGAGCCAGAAGCGGAAAGGACGCGGTCAGACAGACGGCTGCCGACGAACCAACCAACCAACCAAAGAACCGCGGAGCTCTTCGGCGGAACGGGGGAAGAAAAAGGGTTTTGTTCATCCTCGAGTAAATCAAGTGTCGGTGCGTTCGTCCGAGCTCACGGACGCTCTAAACTCCGCGTCTAAATCGTATCTTCGCAGATTACAGAGTTCATCGAAAAATCTCGGAAAAATTATCAAAACAAGAATAAAAAAAAAAAAAAAAAACGAACCTCTTGTAATACGCTTATTTATCGTATTTTAAAATATTACGAAACGGATCAATGGCTCAACTAACGCAAGAGGTACGGTTTCGGAATGGTCTGCATTTGCTTTCTCTCTTCGTATCGTCTCCGCTCATTATCGGCTTGGACGAGTTTATCGTAATCGAAAAAAATCCATCGCCGACGGCGAACGATGATCGGTTATACGGGGTTCACGGATCCCTAATTCGAATCTATCCTCGCCCCATGAGAACCCTGATTATATTAAGTACGCGGGAAAACGGTCTGCTTAACATAGCGTTTATCTGCTCTTCTCCATTTTAGTGCTTTTTCACTGCCTCGTCAGCCATTGCCCATAAACTCTGTGGTGGAGCGGCGCAGTTCAGTTCTATCCCCGGTTTCTGTGTAGGCGTGTAGAGATTTACACACCGGCATTCGTCCCACATGCATTAGTAGCTCTGCATCGCGCCGAGCGTGATACACACCACGACGCGGCGTCCCGCGCACGTTCATATATGTAAGTACATACATGTGCACACATGCGTACATATACGTATGCACACGGAGCGTCGCGTCGCTCTCTCGGTTGGGAATACAGCGGGCCCCCCAATACCAATTCGAAACTCGTAAACATAATTTTTATGTGGTGTTTGGATTACTTTACGCGTGGATAGAGAGACCACGAAGTGCGCAATTATTTTGGGGCTCCCCTGTTTTCAGGCCCCCTTTTCCGTCGCTGACGGCTCTTCAGCTTTTCTGTGCCGACTCCCCTGATCGGAAAAAATGGGATGTGAAGGGGGGATGACGCGCCTGCAGCAGCATATCAAGGGTCGTTCACCGTCAACAGAAACGTCTATCCGTACGTCTGCCTGTCTGTCTTCTTCCGAGCCCAGTGAACCGCGAGGAGAGGCATTCGATCCAAGATGCAGGGAAGAAGGACCGAAATCAAATCCCGCCAATTGCGGAACACGTCGTTTAAATCGAGTTCTCCGCTACCCACGCGCTCGGATCAACGACGAGCATGACAATCAATGCATGCCGCGAAGGATGGGAGGTGAGGAAGAGAAGAGAGACGATGGAAGAAAGTTGAATTGTTTTCCCTGTCGGTGATTGAACGAATGAATGAATGAACGAATGAGGGAGGTGTGATTTACGGACTCCCGTTGCTTCTGCAGGTACTTTTCTCGTATCTGTTATTTTTATTTCCTTTTTTTTAAATCTTCTTTCTTTGGTCTGATTGGTCGTTTTTAGTTACTCTTTATCCCCTGGCACATTTTATGTAACGTATTGTCACACTGATAGCATCGCGAGATAAGGTGCGATAAAATCGTGGCCGATCATCCATCATTGCGGGTGACATTGATACGGTGTGACAGCATCGCCGCTGCTTAAAACCCTTCGAAATTCTTTTAAAACTAAAATGTTCCTCCGGCTTGAGGCGAAGTATAAACAAACGGACGTGTGCACGAACTGCATGTAGCCGTGTGACCTTCTTTTTCGATTCTCTGCACGGACGGCGACAGTCGTTGAATAATCGCGAAAACGTAGGTCGGAATGTATCGTACAGCATTTGAACAACGTGTGAAATTCGAATTCGATAATGCAGGTATCTGATGTCTTAGCTTACCAGTTTTTTCTTTGATTTCGCACAAGACGGAGAATAGGGCTGGTTTCATTCTGTGGCAATTTAGCGTGTGTTTTCTGTGGACAATAACAAACAGAAAAGACGTTTAACTATTGTTTAAACAGACAGCGTACACATATTCGATATAAATTAAAAACAACAATAACCCGCAATAAGGCCGGTATATTCAAGTGTTAAACAACTCTCAAACCGATCGCTTGTCGTATTTTGCGCCTCCTTTATTTCGGTTATGAAAACGAATTACACTCAACGCATTAGTAACTCTATGAGCAGGCACTTGTTACCGTAATCGTCACCTCTTTCCATTCTAAATTACAGAGTATCGATCCCTGAATCATCGACAGAATCAAGTTCCCGACGGAATTTCGTCCGCGCGATATTCATATTTTCCCTAAAGTATACTCGCGAAATGATTGAATTGGGAATTTAATTACCTAGCCTGTGCCTCGTCCAAACTTTGGTCCGTTATGTTCATAATCTGCTGTAATATTTCGCCGATGTCCTGTTTCCTCGCCTCGACGCTCTGGTCGGGGCCTTGAGCCGCGCTCGCATCGACGGGCCCCATGCTGCCGTAGCCCCCCGTGTTTTGGGCCCCTTGACCCTGGTTGCCCCCCATCAGACTCACACCTGAACCACCGTGTTGCAGCATCCTTCCAGTTTCATCCATCAACTGAGTACCAGCTCCGTTTACGTCTGGCGGCTCGCTGGAGCACCGATGTTCTCTTTGTTGTTGTTTTTAGTTTTTTTTTTTCGTTTTTTTTTTATGATGCCTCTCGCGATTTTGTCAGGACTTCGGAGCGACGAATGACTGATCCCGAATGGTTTTCTTTACAAGATTTACAAGAACTAAAAACAAAGAAACACACAACAGTAAACAAACAATCAAACAATCGCCAACCGACGCGTTTCACTTTCTCATTTCTCTTCTATTTTGCGATTATTATTGGACGATGATGATGATGATTATTAAAATACTCCCATCTCGCGCACAAACTTTCGTCGTTGTATTAATTTTTCAACACGTGTTCCACTTTATCCGTAACTAACAACGAATCTTATATCGCGTACATATGTTTCTCCGTGTGTAAATACGGCAAACTCTGCTACCTTCGTCGTTCTCTTCGGGATTATTTGGAAATATATATATGTATATACTCGCAACTACGGTAATAATAATAACAATAACAATAATAATCACTGTGGTTATTATTATCGATTTGTTACATTAAAACGCGATTGAAAATAATTCGTAGACACTATCAGCATCGTATATGTATTTATATGTGTGTGTATATATATATATATGCGTATATATATATATATATATATATATATATATATATACAACAGTGTCTTCTGGTATTAATTTCCTTTGTCTCGAATTTCGAACGTTCACACTTACGTTTATTCTTATATTTTATTGTATTATTGTATTCTTTTTTATCCTTTATGATATATATATGTGTATATATATATCTCTTATGTTTTAGATTCGTAGTCGGTATGATGTAGAGTAGTGTCTAGTTGACGGATTGTCAAAGTGTTACGTATACACGGTTCGTTTTATTACAATTATTATTTTATGTATCTATTTGTTTTATTTATTACTTTTTAATAACTATTAATTTACGTCATCCTCGTTACCGTTTTCGAATCCTCGGTATTGTTGTTTTCGACGGTGTTTCACGGTAAGCCTAGGCCGATTTGGAAAACTCTTGCCATTCGTATGGCATTACTCTGTGCCTTTACAAGGCAGCGCGCGGCCCGTGTGCGTTCTGTCTCTAGCGATCTGACTTTGGTTAGTGTGAAACTAGCTTCCCTCGGTGCCGAGTGTGCGTGCGCCAGCCATACCCGTTCCCGCCAATCAGAGGACCGCATTCGCGCTCCGTCCTCCGACACGAGACGTCTCTCTCTCACTTGTTTGCTGCCCCATGCGCGACTCTTCGTTGACGCTTGTTTATTTAACCTCCGAGCGTCAAACTATCACCGATTCGATGTCGTTCACGGTTTACACGCACTGTCGCCAACACTCCGATATTCACTAAGGTCTGATCATTGTATAAAAGTTTTTCACATTAATGCTGATTGTATTCACGTAAGGCAGGTTTAGTCTCGCACGTCGCGCATCCGACGCTCATTCCTGACAGCAGTTGCGACGCAGACTCCGCCCACATTGCACTTTTTATTCTACAGTTTTTATTTATGTACCCGATTAGGCGTCATGTTGATACGTATTTGTCCCACTGTTTACTTATTGGTGAAAAATAATATTTTTACTCGTGTTTTACCGGCAAAATATCAACTCTCAAGCGTCTAAACGGAGCTTTAATTTGCCAAACAAACCCGTGAGCATGCGCGGCAAATAAACATGGCTTCCATGGCGGCCATGTTTGAATGCAGTTGTTGATTGGAACTGGAACCGATGTTGCAGGATTTCTTTTGCGATTACGTGGTAATATTTGGTATCTGGGAAACTTGTATGTTGAAAAATTTTGGAATAAAAATTAGCCGCTGTTATCAAGTGTTGAATTTATCACCGTTGTAAGGAAAAAATTTGAACTCAACTTTTCAGACTGTCGTTGCTGTTTACTACAATAAACAATAAATTAATGAATGCATGCGTGCAATAGTGCGTATAATTATGTCCGTCAGCTGGGATAAATCAAAATAAATAATGGTTTCATACCTGGCTTACGGAAACGTCAGATTCGTCAGGATTCACGGATAAAATTCTAACATAACCCAAAATAACCTTAACTTAACCTAATCTAATCCAAGTGACAACGAGGCTTGACGTCTACCCACGTTTCCTTGCAAAGTTTTGCACGCTACTTTTTGCCGGTAAGAATGTCTGCTGCTGATAACGGTACAAGAATATTCAACCTCAACGTTGCACCTTCTTTATCACTCCCTCCTTGCCTGGAACGACGTTTCCCAATTGATAGTAGCGCCATCTGCGCGTCATTTGATAGTACCAGACACAGACTCAGTAAGTCTACGGGCCTGAGAGAGCTCACGCTCGTCTTTCCGTGATATAGGTTTTTGACACCAATTTTCGAGGTATTTGGCCGGTAAACGCGTGGCGTAACCGACCAATACTCTGCCGTATTAAGCGTCGCGAAAACAGTGAACGATGCGGAACACATTTACGGAGATCAGTAGTCAAATATGAACAAATTACAAACATCCACTGTTTTCGTGATGCCGAATACGGCCGATCACTGAAGATACTGCAGAGTGCAGTTCAGTTACCGTCATGCCTTTACCGTTCAAATATCTCTAAAACTAGTTCTGAATACCTGTATGGTGTCAAAGGGCGCTAATACACCGGAGACACGAGAAGTGCAAGCGTGGGCTCTCTCAGGCTTCTGTCTGCTTCTCTCTCGTACGTTTCGCGATTTGACCACGCCGCGGCGACTGCTGTTGGTCATCGTCATTATATTTACAAGCTGCAGGAGGTGCACGTGAAATTTTGTGGTTAAAAGGAAAGACAAGATGCAGTTAACAGAGACGCGTAAGGCTAAATCATTCGACGTGAAGTTGGCGAAGCAGATATTGATAAGGGAAAATAAGTACATAACAGATTTGTTCTCCCGTATGCCTATACCATACTCTGCCCTGCACAAAAACGGTTCGAACTCAAATATAACCTGAAAATTTGATAATTCTTACGTTGTATAGACTCGTCTGGTTGACAACGAGATATAATTTAACGCTTTTTTTATTGCAGATGAATTCCAAGACGATGATGCCGACCACGAGCAACAAACCAATGACAGAGGTATTAGTTTTTTGCAATAAGTCTGCTAGAGATAACAATTGTAGAATATTTAAAGTTCTTGGTTATCAGCGGCACGCTTGCGTGTGGAAAGACTACATAATTGATATTTCCAAGGATTCCTATAAAAGATTGATGAAAAGTTCATCCATTACTGTTAATTACCAAATACTCTCGTTTTGGGTTATAGAAAAGATGTTTTTGGCTCTGGGGTCAGGCACGTCGAGAGCGAATACGTTAATAGAGTTGCATGAAAAATTGGAACAGTTGAAGGGAAAGCGATTGGATTATAAAGCGAAACTTTTGAAAAAGGGCCTGAAAAATAGACTGAAGAAAAAAAGTAAAAAAGAAGAGAGATTGATGCAGAAAAAACTGGCCAAAACAGAGTTGGCTGCAGCTGGGGGTGCCAAAGCGAAGCATGAGAACGGAGATGTGCCCAAGTTCACAAGACCGAAACCAATTTTCAATTCGGAAGGTAAAATGGTCTTCAGTAAATTCGACTTCTCAGAAATCGGTGCTAAAAAAGTACAGCCTAAAGTAGACAAGGATCCCAAAAAGATTCTGCAAAAGTTGGAAAAACAGAAGTTGAAGATAAACGAACTACAGCAAGCTGGACAAAAAGATGCGGCCGATGAACTTCAGGAGAGACAAGCTTGGAAAACTGTTCTAGCCAAGGCAAGTGGGGAAAAAGTCAAGGATAATCCAGAGTTATTGAAAAAATCAGTCAAAAAAGAAGAGCAAAAAAGGAAACATAGCGCTAAAAAATGGGAGGCTCGAAAAGAAAAGGTTCAGAAATCGCTGGAAGAGAAACAACAAAAAAGACAAGAAAACATTAACAAACGAAAAAGGGAAAACAAAATAAACAACCTGAAGAGAGCTTCTAAGAAGGGTCGAATCATACCTGGATTTTGAATAGCTTTCTTTGAATCATCAACTTAGCACAAGAATTGTCACTGTATGTAAAAAAAGCGTTATGAGATCAAGTAACGTGGTTCAAATATATTATCATGTTCGCAAGTTGTGATGTTATTTGCAACACAGTTTCCATGGCATTCAAACAGATTATTTTCATCGTGACTTGTTGCAAAGTCAAACGAAAACAGTGTTATTCACAAATAGGAAAAACTCAGACAGCGGCGCTGCAATTGTGGGCTGATTTTGTTATTAAAATATATAGTTTATTCAGCGAATATCTTTAGTACATACAGTATTTTTTGGAAACGATGCTAGTAAAATTAATTCATCTTATTACACTCTATAAATATGGTACGCCAACATTTTATCTCAAGATCCTGTTATGCTTTTGAACTGAAAACTTCAAAGTTTTTTTTTTTAAATTGAACTTCGTCGAATTAGTACTACTCTACGCCTAGCCTCAAGCTTGTACCAGCATACGTACAAAAGTTTTATCACCGTCGAATATCTAAAACATTCAACAAGTTCTGCTTCGCGTGATTGTGACTACTGTTATCTGATTCTTGTATTTGTGCTTCTAATTCTAATGTCAGCATATTGTTGGTCAATATATAAATTGAGCCGTAACTTTAACGTACATATTCATGCAAAGTCTACTACTTTGATATGGTATTTACGCAGTTTCAGTGTTGCACTGCTATTCTCCGCTAACCAATTGTGAACTTCTGTACTCAGCACTACGTTTTTAACGCACTTGTATAATTGAGTTTGAATCTGAAAATCGAATTCAAGGGGCCCATTCTCCAGATATTGCAACGTGATGTTCGTAGCGATGAAATTTTGTTCTCAATTTTTGTACTGCCTTCAAGTAGATTTTAATTTTAGAAATTGTTTTAGAAATTAAAATTCCTCCAATCCTCCAGGCATTATGAAATTAATGGGACTCTGATCCAATTATCTTGGTATGTCCACCAACATAGCAACATTTAGAACGTAATAAGTGCATCATGATAAACTTGACAATAGCCACAAACAATTTTCACAATTACACATACATCATTCTTAAAACTATATTTTATTATTACGCTTCGCGGGTGTTGCCTAAAAAATTTAACATATTCACTTGATTTCGATTATAGTTTAGCTGTATGCAACAATTACCATTTGGTGCTGTGATCGTTGCAATATGCCAGTCGTAATTATCGTGTGTTTTGGAGTGTTTGAAATGATGAATACCATGACTAATGCATTAGTGTTCCTTGTAATTAAAAAATGTATTCGAGTGGACTTATTTAACGGGATATAAAATGTACTCGTGCCGTCTAATCGGCAGAATTTGGCAGACGAATATTTTATTAGACTTGAAAATCTGTAACGTGTGACGCAATTGAACCGTAAACAGACAAGTTACGTACCTAGACTGAATAAATATTTGCACGTAATATAATTGGAATAAAGTTGAACGATATATTTACACGCGACTTAATTTTATCTCCGGATGAAATTTGTGCCTTGAAAGTACTCCTGGAAGGCATAAGTGGGCATTTCATTATGTGTAGAACATGTTTCAAGTTTGTAACTTACAACACTTATCAGTATATCAATAAGGTTGGCATCTTTTCCTTCTCTACCATTTTCGCCTAACTAATTATAGATATAAGATACTTACTACTTACTCACTTCTTACCGAGGCGTGAGGATAAAAATATTTACTCGACTATTCGGCATATTACTCTAATTTTGCTCTACAATATCTGATTAATGTTTGTTACATCTCCATTATACAATTCTTCTGATGCGTTGGTCCATTTGCTGCTATTCTTTTTCAGACACCTACATTATCTACAACTATTTTTCACATTTCACGAGCGACCACAAATTTCTCAATTTATAAGTATTAGTTTAGCATTTTTGATTGGCAACGAGGTTGAAGTTAGTTACGTTATCGTAAGGAAACATTGGGGCAAAAAATCACTATTTTCATAATGTTACAACTATTTTTATGGAACTAAAATTTCGAAATATGAGATTGTTTTGTTTTATTTCGGTTCACTGAATTTCAGACAATTCCAAAATCGAAAAATAACCGTTTTCCTCATCATGATTCGTTACGATAACGTTATTAACTTCAATATTATATGATGATTCGCAGCCCGTCAACATTCCTTCGTACTTTCGTACAATTCTTTATAATTTCATCCATTTACAGATGATGTCTCATCAATCGCGCTTGAATTATGATTTTTTACGAGACAGTTGTTCGACGTTGTCGATTGGAAGAAAACGATGTTACGGTAACCGTTACTTTAGCACAAGAAAGATAGGCTGCCGTAGATTAGACCTTTTTATTTGCGTAACGATTGTTGTGCAATTCTCGCAGAGCTCCGTGCAAAGCAGATAATTTTTAATATGCCAAAGTGATCCGCGTTCTGCGCAAGGATGTACGATCAATATGATCATTACATACGTAAGAATGCAAATTAGCGACTACCCTATAAACGTGTGTAGTACAAGCAAAGCCATGTCGGTAGATTCGAACATGAGGCATCGCTCAAGTGGGTGATCATTTTTTTTTCCTTTTATCAAAAATTTTGAAAATGACTCAACATGGGACTTGATTGCTCTTTCGGTTGGATTTTTTACCTAGACTTGCTAATATTATACACGTGTACCTGCCTATAATCTAGAGTAGTTATTATACATTTATATACCCATAATCTGATATTGGCCTGTGACACTTTTGAATAATTGCGTGACCAATAGCCGTTAAAAATAATTACGTTATACTCTGTCACTGGATACACTAACTATACCCATATAGGCGTACATGCAATTCTTTAGCGAGTTTTTTGCGTGCTATCATAATCATTCGAGGTATCGATTATTTTACGCCGTATGTCGCAAAAGTTATTCAATTGAAAAGTCTTGCCTCAGTTATTTTAATTCGAGAGTGGTAACCGGTGCGCCCCGGTTGAACCACAGTTGCAGTGTACTCTATGTACGGTGAAGATCAATATTCGGAATCAGAATATGCGGGTGTGTTTTGAAAAAGTATTGAAAGGTAATTGTACGTAATTATCACCATATTCCATTAATGAAATTTATGATTGGTAATGTTTAGACACAACAAAATAAAGCAATCACTGTACGGTGTCGTGTATATTTTAATTTGATTTCAATTCTACAGTTGTATAAAAGGTAATATCGACACCGATACTTCAGAGGTACCGGAACAATTACGCATTTCAAATTAACTGCAGACCTCTTACAATTTAAAACTCGTAATTCCAATTATATACACATATTACATACGTTATTCTACTTCCCCGCGTAATATATTACACATACATCTACTGCACTGTATAGCAATTGATAATATAATAATTAACAGCTGTTTCTATTTTGTACAAGTTGTGCATATTCGCTCGAGACTTATTTGTTTAATTAATCGCGTTTTGCGCGTTCGCAATAGCTGTATAATTCGTCGTCTAGATTTCCGATTGTGCGATAGGAGATTTCACCACTTTGACCCCCTTGACGTTATCGCTTCATACAATGTAGCATCGCGACAATCACACGACGCGAAATGTTCACTGTAACGTCGGTGGGTCAACTTAATTAATCTTGGCGCAGGGTGTTCGATGATTCGAAGACAGCGGTGCAGCCGATGCCGACGTCGTTGATACTCCGTTGTCAGTAAATGATCGGCAGCTCAAGGACCAGCGCTTCGACGAAGCCGCTGTCTTCAATTTCCTGCTAGGTGTCTCCCAGCACCGTTGTCACGCTGTTCGCGTGTGTCAGGGCCGTCCAAAGGGGGCTGCGATCCACTGGGGGTGGCACGACCAGAACCGTCGATCCCCTCGGCGATCTGAAATACGTGTAATACCAGATTTCAGTGTATTTCCCCTGTGACAGCAGGCCAAGCCGTGTCGTTTATCGATATTGAACGAAACAGGGTGAATCCGTGCAGTCGGTCATAATCATTAATTTTTAAAGGAGAGACAATCAATTACGTCAAAGTAATTTGCATTCAAGTATTACCTACATGAAAAAAAATAAAATGAAATGGACGTTATCAACACCTTGCAACGTGGAACTATTTTAATACCAACAACAATTATATAACGTAACGTCACTACGGCGATAACGACAATGGAAAGATGCGGGCTTATTGTTAGAGAATACCAGGCAGTCTTCGTAATGATATTGAAAATTCAATTCCTGCAGTCGACGCCATCAGTCGAACATCCATAACACCGCAGCTGTTTCTAATTTCATGTCTCATCCCTATGCGCGAAGGGACTTAATAACATGGGTCGGGAGGATAAAACGAGGGAAGCCTAACGGCACTGAGAAAGTACCTACTCCCAACCTTGATGGTTGATAATAATGAACCTGACGCGGTGGAATGAATTTTACTCAAATTAAACTCATAGCGGAAAAGATGGTTGGTACGCGGATCTTAACGAAGATTAAAATCAAAACCCGTATACTATATCAATCTCCAGAGTGATTTTCCTTCTACGCGAAAGTCACGCTGCTTTTCTTCCTGCGGGGAGACAAAGCTACAACAATCATAGTTTCTTCAGCCAAATCACTAATTCAAGCAAATTTCTCTTTTAGAAACATCCTCGGTCATATGCCCACTCAAAATACGATGCACACACATATCAGCAGTACATTACGCGTAAATGGACGAAAGGTAGTTTACTTGGTTTTTAATGGTCCCACCTTGGCGGTGCCGCGAGAGCCGTATGCTAGTCAGGACTACTCAGTTCCAGGGCCGTACTTTGTTCCGGGTCCGATCGCTCCTCGACGACTGTGTCCAGTTCCAGGGTTGGAAATGCCCGAGAGCCCCTTTCGCTCCTCAGAGATACAGCCCTGTTGGTTCTCCCGACTCCAGCTGTTTGCAGTGTCGGAAAATCATCGAATTAACCGGTCGCCAAATACATTTACCTCAATTAATTCTTCTCGCATATACGATATGCATGCACACGTGTTATTCTGCCGTCAAATGCGAAGTAATGCAATGAATCTTGTCATTTTGTTGCTTCTTTAGTATTTTTTTTTTTTTTGTACCATCAGTAGAAACAGAAAATTTCAAATGCCGATAGAAGATTCACCGCGGCAATTAAAATTCGGGGGAAGGAAAATCGTCGTTTCTTGTTGGATTAATTGCAGTTTTCAAGTAGATGCAACAAGTGGTTCTTTTGCCATGAGAAACGAGTTACTACCATTGAAGAATTAATTGCTACGACGACCCGATCTAATAGCGTAAACTTGCTGTTTCGACCCACTAATGAACAGTTCCAGTATAACAGCGACGGAGCGAATAATAGGAAGTATAACTATTAACTGCCAAAGCAATATCGGATATACCTAAGCTAATCGGTTAGTTTCTCGGTGGATATGGAACACAAACGGTTTCGCAATAATATTGCTAATGCAACGGCAGCAGCTACGTTAATTATCGAGTTATCTCGTTTCGCTTTGAATCGAACCCAATCTTATGCTGTTCAACTTTACGGTGTGTTGCATTATGCATCTAAATCCAGAGTCAAAGAATTTGCTGTAATGTAATAGAAGGTCTAACATCCGACATCCTTGCTCTATAATTGCAACGAATGCATGAATCCCGCTTGCACAGAAAGAGAGAGCATTAACAACGGCGGCAGAAGCAGCAGCTACCACGACACACGTATATTGCGTACTCTGTAAATTTATTTCACCCATGTCTTCTTTTGATGCTGCGTGCAGGAGTAAAGAGTTCGAATTAAAGGTGTAGTCGGAGGTTGGGCGAAAGAAGAAGGAACAATAAACCAGAGATGTCTACCGGAAATGTTACTTTAATCACGATGACTGGATTATTGACCTCAATTCTTTAATAATGGAGAATTCTTGGATTTGCACGTCGAAGAATGAATGAAAAACGAGGTAATTTTTGTTTCCGACGTTTCGGCCTCGATTGGAGGCCTTTCTCGGGGAATAGTTTATTTTGAAAAAAAAGTGAAAGAACATATTTTTTCATCAAGTTCAAAATACCATAAAACTAACGATTTTTTTCAAAACGATAAAGAAAAAATTACTAACTAATATATACAAACAACCGACGTCTATAGTCCATACTCAGATCCTTCGTCAAGCATTGGTGCAAAAAAGGGATATTTTAAACCAGAAATCACATTTTTTTTTCATCTTTCATTTGAAAAATTTGTCAGTTTTATGGTATGTTGCACTTGATAAAAAAATATGTTCTATCACCTGTTGTCAGAATAAATCATTTCCTGAGGAGGGTCTACAATCGAGGCCGACGCATTGCAAACAAAAATTACTTCGTTTTTCATTCATTCGTCGACCTGCATATCCAATAATTCTCCGTTATTTCGATTATGAATTCGTAAGATACTTTTTGCGATAATATTAACGACGAATCGAATTCAGGCTTATCTTGTTCTTTTTTTTTCATGCCTTATTACAACCCTCTTACGTATTCTATCGTAACATTGCGGCGGAGAATTCACCGCATATGTGCGGAACATGAAAGGGTGGAAAACCATGAAAAAACTTTTAAACCATCTCGCCGTCAATATGTATACAATTTTCTGCCATTTACGGCTTCAAAATTCAATACATCTCTCAGTGAAACATCTCAGCTGACATTTTTTACCCAAAAAAGATATGGGGGGGGGGGATAAGTATGAAATGTACGGAATCATCAATATAAACTCCGTGACTATCCTTACATTGTTGAGCTTAAAACTGGGATGATAAAATCGTAATATGTAAAGTTTTAATTGATTCAGAAGTGAAGTGGATCAAGTCTAAATGGAAAGGATTCTAAATGATCCCAGAAGCAAATGTCGCTGAGAAACTTTGAGGGAGATCTCCAAACAATTGTCGATGTCGTTACTCTCGAATATTGTCATCCAGGTGGAGAAAATAATTTCAAACATTAGATTTAATTTTCATATTCACATCATTCGTTTAATCCTACATCCGCAGTGGATTAGACTTTGAAAATCCCGACGCACCTTTCCGTTGATCAAACAGAATCTAATTTCGACGAAATAACAAACGCGCGGCTACAGTACGATATCATGTTTAATGTAATACGTGTTTTTGTTCACCGTCGAGAAGACGAAGGTAATTTTCCACCCACGCAACCGTATCTGCAAAGCCGGTGACACGGTGAATAGCGCGGGACTTTCTCTGGAGACGATAGAACGGCTATTCGCGAGGGTTGGAAGCCCATTAAAGCCGCGTAAAAGAATATTTTTCGAAGTACCATCAACGGAATATTTACGAGATGTTAAACTCGTTGACAGTCACTTTGGTTATCTGTCTTGAGCACGATGACGGGAACGTGGGAACGTAACGACGTCAACGTCCGACGTTTAGCGTACCGAGATACGTTCTTAGGGGAGGTTTTCAACGCTTGCCTGTAGCCACCCGTCGTATAGAAATCCTTCCAACTTTTATGAAGGTTGACGCTCGAGTCGGCCCCCGGGATTTAAGTGTACTTTCCCCGAGACTACTCGATAAACAGCCACATCGAGGTATAGATTTACATAGTATATAAACGGTGAAAAAAATCAGCCTTCTCTTTACCTTTTCAACGAAGTCAATGAACAGCTATCGGGAGAGATAACAATACATCGGCTCACATTATCCCAAATTGTACCTGAGTTTCCATTTCTATATATAAACTCTGTCGTCCCAGCGATGGGAGAAAGACGGAGATCCGAATAAGGGTCGAATGTCCCCGTCGCTTCAATTTCGGATGCTTAAATTAGCCGACTGAGGGATATTATGCATTCTACTCCGGCCAAAATCCAGCAAACGGAGTTCCGAAATCGTATTGGGTACCCAACGCGACACGATTTTAACCGGCGAAGTTACTCGATTGCGAATATTTCACGATTAGCAAAATTTCAACCAGATTATTACACACGTTAATGAACAACGTTGCATTTTTACCACACACAATGGAGGATGTTCTTGTAGTTTAAATGAGAGGGAGAAAAAGGTGAGTGACAAGGAGAGCGAGGGTTGGCTTACCGAGTCGATGGATGGGGCTGAACCTGACAAGACTCAGCGCGCCGTGGTCCATGTCACAATTTCTCCTCCTGGCTCGTTCTCTCGCTAGTTTCGCACGCCTCCTCAGGCAGCAGATGACCAGAAGAGCGAGTAGAGGGAATCCAAGTATACAGGAAACAATAGGCACTATAATGCTCTCCGGGGAAACTGCGAAATGAGAAAGTATCATCAAAGCTCAGATTCTCGCGAGAACAGTGTTCTTTCAGCTCCTGCGGGCTTGCAATTTTTTAAAACATAAATCACCATTCCAGATCCCCGGATAATCGCGAACACGTATGTTTTCAAATTTATTCGCGGCAGGGGGACTACGGAGGAACCTTGAAAATTTTCCGAGCGAGCTTTACATCAGCTGACAGCTTTTCCAAACTGAAACTGATTTTAATCTAATTAAAATATACAGCGGTTGATTTTTCCGCAAATTCTGATCAAGCGTGTACGAATAGACCGCGATTAGTCGAAATGATTTCCGACGGTGAAAACCTGTACGGTCGATACTGTTCGAATGTTGACACGGCAATTGTAAACATAAGCTTGACTCGGTCACTTCTGTTTCAGCGTTCGCCGCGGTCGGAACAGAGATTTAACTACGCGCGTTGATTTTGGTGCTATAAATCCTTGTTGGCACTGTTTTAAGTGCTCGCGATCAGTGGGTGATTCAACGTAAAGTGTTTAAACGTAATCGAGTATATTCTGCCCGTTACTCGAAGCAAGAGCTAAGTGCAGCCTCGTGATTCCAGTCGTGTTTACGTGCCTTCAGGTATCGCACATTGTAATATATTGATTGTACGTCACGTACGTAAGAACATCACTGATATACACGCAGCATCGTGTGCGTATCTGTGAAATCGGAATTCTTTGAAAAAAGTTTACTCGTTGTACGGATCAGGGATGTTTAGGAAATATCACGAAAGGTGGGAGTAGCGTTTTTTATCCATCCTAAATAGTATAAATCAGTCCCAAAATCCTTGCATGAGATAAATTTTTGTTTTCGTCTTGACATTTGCTTAGGATTACGAATGTTTTTATTGTTAGATTTTTACACTTTTCTATGAATTCGTGTAAAAATAATTCGTAATGTATCGCTTTTCGAGATTTGAAGCCATTGCTTTACGCTTATCATCGATGACTGTTTCGCTAACTTCCATAACGTGTTGAAAATGAACTAGTTATTTCAACTCTGCAGCGGAGACAAAGGGATGATTAAAAGTTTTTACCGTTTCATCGTTTCGCTTGTTCTGCAAAAGCTGGAGTCAGTCACTCCACGATTATAAAATAAAAATAATGTGCAATACAAAATTGACATCGGATCGTCAGAGGATGAGTTTTTCTTTGTTTTCATTCATTTATTACTTTTTTTTTCAATTTTTTAACGAGCAGTGAATGATACCTGATATCTCTGTTGAAAAACTCCCCCCCTCGTTTCTCACTATAACGTGCATGTAAGGATTAAAGGCGGTGAACAGAGGTAGAAATTTCATCAACCGACTTATACAACAGACGCACGTTTGATCGAGTATATAATTAACCAGACGTTACTGTCGCGCAGTTTTTCGGCGTAGATGTCACGAATAGTACATCCGAAATGAGAGTAACCGCGAGACAGAGATACGACGTTATAAATTTTCATAATCACCGGTAAAATGCGAAGATACGACGACGCGAGATGACGAGGACTGGCTCCAATGGGGGTATTGTAATTTTACGAACACCCGAGGAGCTGCAAGGACTGAAAAAGGGGACGCGAGCCTGCAGCGCCAATTCACCGTCTACGTTGCGTGACGCGTCTGGAATCGAGACGAAAATTATGAAATATTTTTCATATGATGTTTTTCCCTGCAGCAGGATTTGAATATTCCTCATAATGACAGAATGGCTGGGGCGCTGAATGTACACAGACAGGCAGGCCATTCCCGGCTCTCCCTCCTTGCCGGAACCGATGAAATTATAACGCAACTGTGCTCGTCTCGTATACCCTGTTCGAATAATATGTACAAAAAAAATCGGAGAATTTGAATTTTCTTTTCTCGCAAACTCTTGAATTATAAATAGAATTTTCCCAACTCTAACCGATTAAGAGATATCCACCTATAAACATTGAGCCATCTTGAATAATATCTCTTAATCTGTAAGAGTTAGGAAAATTCTATCATAGTACTTTTTTATAGAGCGTTAAATTTTCCATAATAACCTGTATTCGGATACTTTATAAGTCAAGCTGTTTACGAGAAAAAAAAAAGTTCAACAATTTTCAGATTTTTTTTTACGTGTAATTTAAATAGAAAGTGGATAAAATAAAATAGACACCTTTTAATATAAGTATTAAGAGCTCATATTTGACTGAGATATTCTAGTTGAGATGATTTACCGAAATTTTCATGCGCATTTGAAAGAGACAATTTTTTCTTTTTTTTTTTCTTTTTCCATTTTCCATTTGTAAAGAGCTACCATTGTTGATGGCGTAATTTTGAGTGATCCGCTTTTTTCAGTTCTCTTATACATATGACAGCTAACAGGAAGTATAAACTGACTGCACGCACTGCTGGAGTTATGAATCTTCGTAATGTGGGCACGTCGTCACGCGATGACTGCGACAAAAGGAATGAATTCTTGTGACGACGGCACAGAGTTCTCCCATTGTTTCATTCTCGTGCCTTGCAGGAATTATTCTAAGTGTAAAGATAATAATTGAAATATAACAACACACCGGGTTAATTAATATTAAAACACGGGAGGACGATATAATTTTTCAAACAATCGGTACGATATTTTGCTGCGGATTGATGAGCGCAGACGTGAAAAAAATCTCATTTATTTGTTCGGACCGGACGGAAAAATTTCCCGAAAAATACCGCGGAGAGCAATTGAAGAATTTAAGATGTAATAAAATTCATCTTATATAAATATTCACTCTTGTTTGCAGAGCTTGAAATTAAATCTTCGGTATTATGCCAGCCGGTGAATTATAAAATTGGTAAGTAGTACAGCTCGGTTGTTGGTCGGACGTAAACGTGTCGACGCGAAGTTTATCTGTTTCGAAATAACGAGCATAGTTTATTCCAACGATACATGGCATAAAATATGTACGTACTTTTCTAAGTAAAACGAACTTGTAATTGAGTTTTTAGTTCGCCGAACATTCACCCGGCTACTTAGTCGTAAATAATAAATACGTATTCGAAGCGAGAATTAATTACTGGCAAGAATTTGTCGGGCAAATTGCTTATTTGTCTCTTCCAGACCTCGAACAATTCCGCTAAATTACCTTCATTTTTCCGAGCCCGTCTAATCGGTTCCCTTTACTCGCTAAACCATTTAAAAATTTTCTTTCCAATTTCCATGACGAAGAAATCCTGAATCGTTTAACTTTCTCAACAGCCTGATAAAAGACCGTTTTTTTTTTTTTTTGTTCCAGACGAAATCCTGAGAGCTTTTTATCACCTTTCGTGGTCAAGCATCGATTGTTTCAAGACAAACAGCGGCGAGGGAAGTTTCTTTTCAGCCAGTCGGTGAGTTTTTGACTGATGTATCACTGATTCAGGCAAAGAGAAAAAGAAGAAAGAAACAAGTAAATAAAAATAAGATACACGAATCCTCGGAGTTTATAGAGTGCAACGTTAATTAGCTGCTTGGACATTTTGGAGAGATCCAAAAAGCGACTCTAGATTATTTACTCGTGATATAAGTTCAGATCTCTGCCTCTATATGAGCTACTCGACACACAAGCGAAGCTCACAATGCAATTAACCACGTGTTCTCGGTATGACTACCACGTGTAAGGCGTGCTTTTGTACATACGTGAACAAAACTTCACTCACACTGTCCCCTCAAGCAGTTTTAATCACGCTTTCAGAGATGGCGGCAATTAAAAGAGACGCACCATCACAACTCGTATGTCGTCGTGTTATTACGAGTTAAAACTAACCAAGTGCCAAAAAATTACTTGTCGTATGTATAATTCCAAAGGAGTGAGTTGGTTGGAAAAAAGTTTCAGACTTTCGACCTTCTAGTCTTTATACATAAGGAATTAGTTTCGAAGAGATCGATGCTTCTCGTTATTGTCGAGAATTGATAACCCATAATTTTCATAATAGCGTCGTTGTGAAAACCTTATTCGTTTCGTCGCCCATAGTTGTTGAAATTTGAATGATAACTTGAGCTTCGGGTCAGGCCTGGAGGCACCGCAGTCGGTTTTCTGACGTATTGTATTGAAACAAAGTACTGCCTTCAACTCGAATTACACTTTGGCAAAGGCCTTCGCTAGCGAACTAGAATGGTTTATACACGTCCATGGTCATACATTATTTACACAGGAAATAGCGTACTCCGTTCACCCTTCGGCGTTGAATATTCTGCCTACCGCGGTCGAGGATCTTGAACCCAAAGTTTACCGGCTAGAGTTTGAAATTACCGCTGAACGTGCGCGTTCCGTTCCGGTGTGAATTTTTCTTCCCAACGGTTGGTTGCGGATTATCTGTACACGTTGTTCCAGTTAAAGGAGACCGAAATTCAGGAGAAACTCTATCACACATTTGTTCGTTCCTCGTAGATGTCGGTATTACAAATTGAAAGTGACAGTGCGATTCCCTAAGAATGCAGACGGCAGGCAAGATAATGCAATATAAATGATGCAATCCATTTCGACCGTACGCTTCGTCCACAACCTTGAGTATAACATCACCGTGTACCAAGACTTCTGACAAGACTAGAATGGTTGGGTAGGTAGACTCGTATATCATCAGCCTGCAAGGCAGGAGAGTGACACGACTTATTCTTCTTCGGTGTAAACCGATATTGCAAACTTTGAGCTCGACATTAAATTATAGTACACCTACTTTGTACGAGACAGACATTCAAGAGATGCATTGTAGACAGTTTCATCTAGTTTCCATTTCGTGCTTCTGTTTTATTCTAAGTGCATCCTTTAGAAGTGTTCTGGCTGAGTTATCGAACGACGCGTTGAGGTGGAATGGTTTGATACTTTTGTTCCCGTTAAATTCGTAACCCGTAGTAAATGGACTGATTTATTACTTGCTCGCCTCAAGGATCGATAAGATTATTGAAGTTAATTTTTTGCCACTTACTTACAAGGATTGCGAAGCGTAAAAGCGGGCAGAATTTTTCTCGCCTCCGAAATATTTCCTCTACAGAAACGTCGTGGTTTTTGCAGTAGCTTAAAGTGCTCAGGACCCGCTCAGAATTTTCACCTTGCTGAACATTCGAATTTCACAATTCTCCCGTGCGAATCTTTTAAAATCGAAATTTCATTCAATGTAAACTGTGCAATAATCTACGGCACGAAATACGACCCAGCCTCGCAAGTACACAGAATTTTTAATAGAAAATGTAATGAGAATTCTCCCAGCATTCAGTCCCGACGATTGGCAACTTTTCGCATCGCATAGCGAACCAGGGCATACCGACAGTCGGGAAATTTGCTTTTCAGTTCTGTTTCTATTGCAAAAGATTCAGGAGCACAAAGTATAGTTCTGTAAAATCGTGGCATTATATGGACGCACCTTTCAAATGGAAGCCTGACGGACTCGAGATCCAATACCGGATCTCTGAGGAATTTACACCCGTCTCAGATTCGAAAAGCGATGTGCAAGTCCGACGGTCATATAAGACACGAAGGTTTGAAGGGGTTTCGAAATACCGTGGACTAGTTGTTCGCGATCCATATTAGTTCGCCTTCGAACTGGGTTTGCGCGATTTTCTGTTTCCTTGCAAAAATGGTGATAAATAAAAGGCGATATTGTTCCGAAAGCAATTCATCGATGAACGGGATTAATTGCCCGGAATCGCTGCGTGATTAGATTAGACTGTAACACTTGCGGGCAGGTGTCAGCTCGGTTGACTTTAATCAATTGGGACAGGCATTCGGGTCGACTCAATTATCCATTTTACAATTATAATGGTGTTTTGTGGAATGAATAGCGCGAATTGGCATTGAACATTTTTTGAATACCTTATCGAAGCGGCGGAATAAATGATTAATCCGTCAGCTTTCAATATTAATACAGCTACAGGGAAAACAAAAAAGCGTCACTCAACACGGCTCAGCAGGGTAAATTTGATTTTTTATTACGCACATCCCTCGCTCTTCGTTCATCTCGATTTCATTATACGCCTCGTTGCCCACGCGCATTAAGCATAATAGGATTTTGAAAGTCCCTATTTGCAGATGATAAATTAAGAACCGTGAAAAAGGCCCCCGTTGTGCAATCGCCACGCGTGTAACGCGGCTGTATGTGCATAAAAGCACAAAAGCTCATACTTTATATGTATTTCCATATCGGACTGCAAGCCGCACTCGCATAATACATATAGTGGCGATGTACCAGCTGAATGCGAAATTTTTTGATTTCTTATGCGTCGAGAAGAATCGAAGACAGAAATACAGTGAAATACTTGCCATAACGGCTACTTGTGACATGAAATAAAACGACATACTTTTGAATAAATAAGTTAATTAAAAGAATTATTCCTTATTTTATTTAAATTCATCCACGGAACGAATACTTTTGTCCATCACTTTATATCTGGAAATATAACAGAAATATCACCGGTCAACACGAATTTTGAGTGCGGGTTCTAGACATCAAATTTTGATTTCTTCCATGTAACTAATAAAAGAAAAAACATTTTACTCAACATAATTTTATAAATATAACGTTCTGCTACCTGATGCTTATACTGCCAATCAAAAACTTCAAGACTTATTTATCAACGCAAATAAGACAAAAACAAACTCCGTAACTAATAAATGAAAATTTTGATTAATAATCGCCGTATAAAATCAAAATTTCTTCATTTGAATATACACACAAAAAACAAATTTTTTTTTTTGTTAACCTGTGTAATCTGACTTGAATCCTCTTTCTCGATTTGGATTCCTTATAATTGTCCGACAATACGGGGTTTCTAACTCTAATTCTAACAGGCGGGTCGCGGCCTTGTCCGAATTAATTTTAGGTTAATTAACGTCAAGTGCTGTTCAGCTTGTAGAAATGATAATCGAAGACATCAGTCCCGGGGAGGAAGGAATTCCCACTGCGAAGGCGTGGCGTATCTCAATCATCGAAAGGGTATATTCCAAATCGGATGATGGCGTAGCTGGACCCGAAATCCGCAATGTGCCGCGTCCTAGACGCAACGCGATCCGCGAATGGGTGATTAGGACTTTGAAGGACTTAGTACCCGCTCTTAATAACCTCGCTCACTCCGAGAAGCCAAGGGTTGTGTTATCGGCGACTAAACTGGATTAGCGATTGCCACGTTTGTTCAGATAACAGAAGTTAAGTGCAATCGCGCGAGGATTATGCATGTTTCTCCCATTGCGCCAAGTGCGTTTCGGTTCCTCGATTTCTTCGTCAGCGAGACTGAAATGTAGCGGTAAAACCTTATCGTACAATTTTACATTTTTTACTCTGGCTGCATAGATAGAGATGGAGGAGTTATGCCAGATATAACCCGTCTCCCTCCCTCTACACCTGGTTCGCCGATACGTTTTCCCACTTTTAACGCCCTCGTTTCGACAAATTTAAAAAGAAACCCAGCTGCAACTTAGTAAATTTTACCATCTACGATGTTGAAATATGTGTTGAAAATATATAGGAAACTAGAAATTCAAGACTAAACATTGGAGTCACGAGAAGGTCAATGAGCATGAATGATTTTTACGCAGTTGGTTAAAATTTTTCGCAGTAAATTGTTAAGTGTGAAAATATAGATTCGCATTAAATTATGATTACTGGAAACAAACGACTATGATTGTATAGTTGAAATGAAAATACATAGCTGTTGATTATTCACGTTTTTTCGGTAGGAAACAGGATCGGCCAATCAAATGTAGAGTGAGAAAGCCAGAGTATCCAGGGTATAATATATCTCGCTCTCTCGTCACTCGGGCTGCAGTTTTCGCGAGGTTGACGGCATGGACTGAGCTACCTCCGGTAGCATATGCTCTAATTGTAAGACTAGCTGCGACTTCTCGACGCCGTGCCGATGAGAACTTCGACACTTGAGCCTCTGGATTAGGTCCTTATTGTTGGACGGAGAATGCCTGGCAATCAACTTACCCGTTGGATACACCAGGATGGTGGGTCTCTTCGATTGAGGGGCCGATGGCACTGTGGGACGTCCCGCTCTCACCTCGACCGACATTTTTCCGATCCTCGTTGAGCACGTCTGGAACAGATCGCGTGAAAACACACCATGAATTACAAATTATTTCCAACGACTACGTTTCAACGTCGCCCATTAGCTCGCATTGTCAGCGACGTGATATAGAAGATTTCTATTTCCGGCTGGCTCACTTGGCCTTACATTTTCTCTGCCTATGGCCGAACTTATGAGGCGCGAATCACGCGGGCAGTGATTATTTTTTTAGGGACAATAATTGGCTCTTGCATGAAGCATGAACCATGTGGGCAATGTTTCGGCGGTGAAACGAACTGGTTCAAAGTTTATATTTAATTTTGCGCATGTGACGTAGCCAAATTACCACCCTGTTTGTTACCCTTACGCTCCTCACTCTGTACCTTCGATTAATCAATAACACCGGGCGCTCTCACCGGCGCGTGTTCTCAAATGCTCACATTTGAATACGGTAGTTTACTTCTGTCAAAGATTAATGATTTGTCGATTGTATGCGCATCCAACTTGATAATACTTTCGAAACGCGATAAATGCAGGTTGATTTAAATTTGAACTATTTCAAAGCAACGTCTGTCAAATCTAAAACTGCACACGGCTTGTACCACGTGGTCACTGCAGCCTTTAGCAACAAAGTATTAATATAGAAGATTATTAATGTAACGAATCACTAAGGTAGGCTTCTGCAGGAAACATTTCATCTCGATAATCGATCACTTTACTCGTGTTCAGGAATATATAATTTCAAGTTCAAGTGTTTTGTCACTCCGTTGACTGGTAGGCCTACTTTTTCTCTTCCATTCAGAATGATGAATATGGAATTTTTCGCCACATATCAGCGATGGCTTGCCCTTCTGTCAGACGAAGGGATAAAATGGCGAAAGGAAGTATGGAAGAGGGTCAAACGGTTTATGGAAAAATTGAAAGGAGGAACGATACGACATCCCCCAAGGCCACCATGGTTAATGATACATGTCGACTTGATGACAACTCTACAGATTATTTTTTGGCTAACTTTTTCTTCCTTCGATTAAGGTCACGGGGATATGTCAAAGTGTCAGGTGAATTGAATATGAGATGACGACTCGATTAACGGAGCCCCAATTACACGATGGAAAACTTGGCTGATGTTTTTGTTCCTCGAGTTTTCTTTCCCTGACGTTACTAAACTTTCACGAAGATAAAGTCTCTCAGCATATTGCATGAACACATTGTTACGAATTGTTGCTAATAGGAAGAAACTTAGTTACAGGGCTACATCGCTGAGCGACTGACGTGTAAAATGGAGCCTACACTTTTGTGCTTATGCTTTAAGAATGCAACTTATACAGTTTCGAACTGGCAATTTTTACCTCCGCTTCATTTTTATGTAGTCACAACGTGAGTGTGCTAGCAGTCGAAACTTTGACCAAATTTTTGTACGATTCTGTGCAAACGACACATATTTATTCCACCTACGTCGAGGCCAGTAGCGCCTTTTCCCTTCATCTAACGATAACGCCTTTACTTAACTGCCTCCAGCTAGAAGGGGTGTCGTTTCACAGGTCCTAACTTCTACGTGACTATCCTTCGAAAGACTGTTTAGCAGCTGATGCCATAAGAGCGTATTATTAAAAAATTCTCTCCAGACGTACCGGTCCTGTGAAAATATTCTATTTGATTCTTCGGCGGGTCATGAGAGAATTTTTTTTTCAATCTTCTTCGCCACATGCGAGATCCCCGTGATACCGCAAATGTGAAATAATTATTTTTTTCTTATCAGCCTTTATAACAATTTCTTAACTGCAGGTCATCCGCGGCGTGCATACGAAGATAATTTCAATACCAAGTAAATATATTTGATCTCTAATTGTGAGTATCGGTGTGAAGATTAAGTATTTCTGACTAACGATGAGCATATCAGCCATGGTTCTTTACCAGCAATAAGAAAAATAAGCACCTTCGATTGCGGAATGAATGGCTCCACGCAGCTTTGTAATTGAAAATTAGCGCCACGATAAACTTCTGAACGAAGACGAAGTTTAATTAAAATCAACTTCGGCTATGCAATGAATGCTGTACGGTGTACCAGGTGTATGACGAGGAATCCCGGTGCGTGGGTTTACCCGACCCCTTTCACAATCAGGTGTGTTCGGAAAGTAATTTAATCTAACAGCTATGCCTGCGATACAGACGTCGAAACGAAAACATCGATTAGCACTTACCCGCGAACCCTCCCTTATTTAATCGGTGATAAAACACTGAGAAAACTGAAGGCGAAGAAAAAATAAGCAAATTCGGGTTCTTGTCATTAGCCGCGTACCTCGCGATCCCTACAATGCCGTTACTTTTTCAAGGAATCTTTACCCCGTATAGTTTGCTCTAATTATGAGAAGCTTAACTGGCAGAAATTGAGTGCTCTTACGGCAGTGCAAATGGTACCGAGTAAGTCTTTCGTTTGTCCAGTCTGTATATCGCTGACATTAGTTTGCGGTACGTTTCGTGTCTGGCGTCGACGGGATTAATCTAGGGTGCGGCAGGAGGCCGTTCACAAACTTGACCTTCCAACCCCAGCTCGAGACCCTTTCTTCCGGATGATGCAAGAAGCGAAGGAGCCGTTTGCCGTGCACGAGAACTCCCTCGGGGGGAAGCTTTGTGATAGGCACAGGGATCAAGAGAAACGAACGGAACCTTGGATTTGACGTTGGGAAGAGGCGGGCGAGTCTCTTCGATCCGAGCCTCAATCAAATGCGTGATATGGCATGACTAACTAGGGAAGAAGACACGGACTGGTCTGGACGAGTGAAAAGTCGAGGGAAAAAATATTGGAGATGCCGCCTTACATCGGCCAGGATTCCCTTTCCAAAACTATACGAGGAGATATGCCCACCTTCAAGAAGAAATAGAAACTTACTGTTCAGAATTAGATGAAACTTTCGTGACCTTGTTCCCCTTTTATGAGAGCAAGGATATTGCGTCTATTTGTTCAACTTATCCCCTTGCTCTGTCAAGCGGCTAGATGACTAGCGTCACTGTCTTGACAGGTGCACGTGCTCTCTCAGTTGCTGAGTATATCAGAAATACAGGAGTAGGAAAATTGTTTGGCAAGAAAGCGATTACCTTATTTCTCTAAGGAGGATCCACTCGATTCGGGTGAATCGAGTCGTAAAGTAGATAGGTTTGGGGTCACCTGATTGAACCAGGACAAAGTAGAGGATCGCTCACCGCCAGATAAGGTACCCACATTGAGGTCGACCATTCTCGAACAGATTCCATGCTTGATGGAATAATTTAATTGCCTGATAGCACCGAGGTATTCCAATTATCCACAAGTTATCGGTGATTGATATCATCGATGATGCAACGCCTGTCGGCAAACTTCTCTTGGAAAAGTGTATTTTTCCTAAGTTGTGTTGAACCAAACTTGACAGTAGCTGCACAGTTAATTTTGCGTTGCAGTTAATACCAAACTCCGCAAGTTGAACGCCGTGTAATTACACTTTCCGAAACTTGGACGCTTCTTGCCTTGGATGAGAACGTCATACATGCCCTTGGCATTGGCGATGCTGGGTTCGTACGCCGTTTCAAGTGTAGCTACAGCCTAACCGCGTAATGTAGGCATATTGTTTCATGATGGGACTGAGTAATAGTGATTCAAGCACCGAGTTCCATTGTTCTCGCGATGGACTGTCTTCTTATCATTCAGCCTATTCCCATCGCTGAGTCCACCCGCTGATACGGAGTTAGGATATCATAACAACGGGTATCTTAAGCCCAAAAGTTTGCTTAAAATCTCAAAGTCAGCCTTGCAGCAAGGCCTGCGCCTCTGTTGATCTTTCGGTGAAGCTTTGACAGGAACTGAATATATTAACGACATGAAAACGCAAGCGTTGTCGGGGGTATCGAACCAAGCAAGGAGACTTTTCGTTCGACTTTGGAATACGGTGGCACTCGTGGATGTTATTTCAATGTTTTATAAAAATATTTTGTTTCATGCGGCGTTCCTCGCACCGTGGAAGAAACAAGCATGTATTTGGCATAAGGCTTAGGTATCGATCTTATTCCGAAGGCGTAACTAAGAGTGACGAAGAAACAACTCCGAGGGACTTTTCTGTCCGAGTTGGTCACACCTTTCTCTTACTTCTCACGGACTTTTCTAACTTTCGGTGGGTTCTGCAGATGGTGGGAAACCAGCTGAGTGTTACTTTTCGGAAGTAATGTCGGCTCGGCTTCTATGGCTTAGAATCAGCTTGGCGCCCCGACGTCCGTCTAGCTATCGATCAACGCACGTCGCCTACACAGGGAAATAAACGTAATATAGATTTTACATCCGTGTCGTAAATATATGGATACTCCTTTTTTGGAGTCAAATCTACATCAATTGTGATGGATCTACCTAAGCATATCTCTTACTATTGATTTTGTAACTCTTATTATCGGATTTGTAAATGTTGATAAAATTGCTGTAGATTTAACTCCAAAAAAGTGCTATCCATGCACATATGTTCACCATGAGAGATGTAAAATCTACATTATTTTTCTTTCCGTGCAGACGTTTCAGAGTGATCATACATTAGCGACTCACCCGTTAGCTAACATGATTAAACTTGGCACGATGGTATATCTACTCGCATATCTATTATAGCGGATATTCATGAAACCCACCGGTATATGTGATATGTCTTTAGCTTTGGATTATCCGCATACATGCTCAATTATCGGTGTGGAACTCGTCCCTATGCTCAGGCTGTTCATAGTTACCACGTATTTGCTACTACAGTACGGGTCGAAATGCCTACAGAGGGTGTCTGCGTATGCAGGAGTACAACTGTATGCATACACGCACCGGGTATTCTGGAAATATCAACTCTGCTGCATCGTGGAAAATTTCAAATTCATATTGTTTCTCAAACGGAGATGGTACTTTCATGAGTGGGTGAACGGATCGCTTTTCCACGAGTCTGTTATCGACGGCTGCTCTCGCTTGTGTCAACGTGGCTTATAGACGACGATCAAAATATCGTACATTTTTTCGAGTCTTTATTCACCGTTTTATAATGACGCTCGGAGAGAGGTTGCATCTGCATTATTACACTTTTCGCGGCAACGTAATGCCTGCCAAAACGAGAATATACAAATATGCCACCATGAGACGTAATTGAAACTCGAGGTTTACAATACTCGAGACGTCTAAGGGGCACGTGAATCACACTACACAAATATTTGTAATACACGCAATGAGGCAAGATCAATATTAGTAGTCCGGAAAATGGAATTAAATTTGAAAGCTGCTTAATCGAATGATCCTTTTCGAAAACAGATTCACTAGTATCCGTAAAATGAACATCCGAACTCTTCTTCTTTTTACTTTAAATGCAAGGCATTCAACGTGCAGGTATGATATGTGTTCTTATGACCCTAGCGGTGGTCGAGTCGTCATACGTACGTTACCGAAAAAGTATTGCGTGCTACTCGTCCAGTGGATTCACGTCGATTGAACAACACTTCGAGTTTTCAACGTGAGTGACACGCGCCGTTATCGCAGTATCTAGTGGTCTCTGACAGACGTTGATTACACTTTTCAAAATGACAAGGCTCGAAATACAGTTATCGACTTTATAATCGATTCATGTGAACTATTTCGGGCATCGGAGAATTGATTCTTATTATCTTCTCAAACCTCATTTTACCTTATCACAGTTGATGATTTGTAAAATATTAGCTCTTCAACTCAACTGATCATAGATAGAATTATTAATCATGCTTAAATTCTATGAGCGAAGGTTAAAAACTTCCCAAAAAAATATGTTACCCATGATTTTTTTTTTTTCAATTTCGTACTGTTTTAAAGCAGTTTTCTTTGCATCCATTTTCGTTTATTATCTAGGATTTATGAAACAGAAACGAAACGTTTTTCATAGATCAAATTCGATATTCGATATGTCAAAGTGAAACTCATACTACCATTCATATTTACGAAAAGCGGCTTCAAGCCAGCGATATTTCGAGGTTCCATGTGACATGTCGTTTTCAGCAGGTGAACGTGTGACAATTGATGAAAATCTCATTAAACCGCGTTGATTGCGACTGCGAAACTTCGTTGTTACCGTACGCCGTATGACCAACTACCTACCAATAGAATTTAGTTTCATCAGAGACGAAGCCTTTATCAATTCGGATCCAGTAGTCCAGCGATTGTTATCTCGTATATCAAACTATATGTAACAAAGGTGATGCTTTTCCGCGGAGATCGAGAACGTTCACAAATACCCGTACAATGGACTTGAAGTAACACGAAGAAAACCTCGAGAATCCTGCCGTTCACCGTGAAAACCAATGTATTAAACTTTTAGCGTATTAAATTGATCTACGGGGATAAATTCGATTCTGAGGGACGAGAAGAAGAAACCGTCTTTATCATAGGATCAACTCGTTCGGTTCAGTTCAATTCACAGTTTTCTTGATGAATCAGGGAGGCTTGCAGAAAATTTCACAAATCACCAGGTTACGTCCGACGAAACGGAAGGAAGCTGATACCGAATGACGTAGTGCAGAGCTGAGGATTTTCACACCAGTTTTTCAATGCACCCTCGAACCTATATTTTCTGCTAAATATCCGGACGGATTTTCCCTGTGTTACACAACCTGGGAAAGCTTTTTTTTGCAAAGCTGGTTAAGCATATTAAGGTCTGCGTGCGGACTGGAGATTTGGGATTGTTGCCTGTGCAGTATTATACTAACGGTGGTAGCTGCCGTGTGTTTGCGGAGTACCGTTAACCCTTACGTATTTCAGATAGGTACGTACCACCTAACCACCCTATATGAATACACAGCGAGCGCAGAATCTGCCGCCAAATAATCTCCTCGGCGGCGTTTTAGTTTGACATTTTTCCAATGGTGTACAGCCAAAATTCGGGACAAAACCATTTTACAAGGATTTCAATATTTTCCCTCAGCATTTACATTTTTTTCACTTCTTGTTCGATGCGTTTTTCTTTTATATCATCGTCTGCATTATTAATCGTCCGAGCGAAGCACAACAATTTATTTCTTCGTTAAACAGCTCGCACGAAAATGACGTGGGATATGAGCTTACATTAATTCCGCCCGACGTTATACATTCGCTATGCATGGACGTTGTACGTATATATATACGTATTTATCCATTGTTGAGAATATACCGCGAAACACTACGAAACTAAGTGTGATAATTAACGGGCTCTGGCATTGTGGGCCGAATAGTTAAAGCTTTTCTATGGCCAGTTTACGGTAGGTGATGTTGATACATAGAAGTACATTTTAGAGGATATTCTTCCGGAATTTAGACCAAAGATTTCTGCGCTTTGTGAGCTAGTGCCGCGGACCAGTATTGCTTAATTATTTCTTATTCTATTCTTGCCTTGCTTTTGCGAAAGCGAAGAATCGCAGCTGTTTATACCGGGTGACACCGACGGTCCGATAAATAGAAGGAAAAAAGTGAAAATGAGCCACTCAACGATAATGGTGCTCGACCAACGGTGCCATCCGAAGAGGGGAGTCAACTTGAGCTTTTTATCGCAGCCACAGCAGCCTTGTTTCCTGTCGACGCAATTTTCAGTCCCGTTAACGACAACGTCCAAGCTCTGAGAGCATTCCGTTCGAGATCTTCGCGCGAAATATAAAGGCTTGAAAATCAAGACTGCCTTGTTTCCACGCGTCGTAACTCGAGCACTTCTGCAGAACCGAAGGGTTTCGATCCGGGGTAGGCGACCTCGAAGCAGGAGCCGATGCTCACGAGCCTGCATTCTGACATCCTGGCGTTTGATCCTTTGCAGCGGAAGCTGTTTCGTTAACGTGTTCGCACAAAAAATTTTGAGTCCTAGTCAACGCCTGCCAGATATTTCTTTTTTCATTAGGTTTATCAGGAATGCCAGTTCTGTCGCTCTTGTCAAATCGTTGTGCTAACTTTCCCGAAACTTTAATTCTCAGACTTCGAATCCCATAAAATAAAAAACAATACATAACAACTGTTGGGAACTAAGACGAAAGAACACGCGGGGGAATTTTCGGAACTAAGCTTTTTCTTCGCTTAGACTTTTTTCAGTGTTCAAAAATAAACCAAAACTGTGTTCAACTTACGCTGATAAAAATCAATGAAAATGTCACTGATTCGATTTTCCGTAAGAATGAGTCTTTTAAAAAGTTTAAAAAGTTTTTTAAAGTTTGGCTGTTATTTTTCACCCTTGCTTTGAACGTTCTTCTTTACTCAATCCGAGTGTACTATTTTTTTTTTTGTCGCCATCTTTACTATTATTCCTATGATTGTTTTCGTTTTCTAAAGAGTTTCGATGTAGTAATCAACACTGCTTGGATTCTTTGAGAGGTTCAAAAGTATTCACGGAAAAATGTTTAGCGCGTTTTTTTCCAGGTGTGCAAAGCGGCAAAAGTAAAGTCCGAAGCCGCGAAATGAGAGGTAGTAAGGGGATAAATGCTTCGAACTGATTTTGTTCATAGCTTCATAGCAGGTATTTAGGGTTCAATTCATGCAAAGATTTTCTTCCGTTTGGCCAGTTTACAACGTTTCGTTCCACGTCTCTGTGACGCTTGATGAAGATAGGAAGAAATTGACTTCTTCCTTATGTTGTCTAATTACCAGTAATCACTCACACACTGTAACTTACGAGCCAGCATTTTATTCAATAAAACAAGGAATATGTGTTTTGTCTTTGTGAGCCATGAATCTCTTTCAAGTAAATCGATGTACCAAATATGCCTTGATGAGGGAAATGGTTGTAGAAAGTTGCGTTGGAAGTTGGGTCGACGAGTCTTCGCGTGTTTTTTTTTAACATATGACTGGAATATTGCAAAAGGATCAAAGCTTTGCGAAACGGTGGATTAATTTCGGTATGACAAAGCGCTGTTGACCTGGTTTGAGATTATCTTACCGCCTACATTCTGTCCTTTGATTCGCAACCCAGGGCAGATTTATACCCATAACGAGCACTGCACGATCTCTATGATCTCAACAAATTGGATGTACCTATAAACCCGAAGCACCTTCGCCAATCAAACAATTTGTTCAACAATCTCGCATGGTAAGCTTCTTTTAAAGCCCTCTTCTTTCATTCGCCGAGCGTCGTTCATTAGCCACCCTATACGCCTAATGGAAAGCTGTTCTAAAATCAATTAGCCAGGTGAATGAACTTTGGCCCGGGGTTTATCGCCCTATTTTCAGCATGTATGAATTTCCTGGTAATACAACAAAGATCGGCCTTCGCAAGGCGTTTTCGTAACGCCTCCTCTTAAATTCATCTATAATATCGGATTGTGAAAGGGGTTTTAGAAAGCTTTGCAAAATAAGGTATAGATTGTAATTTTCGGTGTACACCATGTCCTTTTTGTTTTACGAGAAAAGTGTATCAGCGTCATGTTTTAAATATCTGCTGACGTGGTGAAGGGTGTCTTTATCAACGATCTCACTACGACGAGAAGACCCTTCAGGCGCCGAGACAAGAGTCTGTGGCTAGCGAATGGTAACCCGACGAAATAAATTTCATTCGGAATTCTCCCGAGAATATACCCACACCGTGAGAGTTCTAACATTGGCTTTAACGCAGAGAGAACACCACTGCACTATACACGTACAAGAACATTCTCACAGGATTGCGGGTACCCTAAATGACGTGAAGTTACGCCTCGGGAACCCTTCTTACTTCTTACTTTGACGGCTTAGTTTGGGATACGGGTCAAGAGGAGCTCCGGTGTTGGAATTATACAAGAAAAATAGATGAAAAATTCTTCCACAATTTCAAACTTTGTTGCAGAGTTTGGTTGGAATTATGAATCGCAAAACGACCGATTTAATATATCGTCGACTTCAGACAAGAGAATTACGTTGGTTCGATACTGTCGGAA
Source organism: Neodiprion pinetum (assembly GCF_021155775.2). Taxonomy (NCBI): domain Eukaryota; kingdom Metazoa; phylum Arthropoda; class Insecta; order Hymenoptera; family Diprionidae; genus Neodiprion; species Neodiprion pinetum. The sequence goes on from NC_060234.1 coordinate 33,581,675, forward strand.
AATATTTTTAAGCAAAAATTTCGTTACGGTTCTTGCGACGTGTTTCATAAAAATAAATTGGATAACGTGATCTTGATGGACACAAAATTAAATAACGCGGGCTTTTTCGGGCTTTTTCGGGCTTTGAGAGACGTCGTACTTACGCACGTTTTATCCGTAAATCTATTACACGCTTTCTGAAATATAATAATATTTCGTTAAACATGTGGTATTTCATCGACGGTATTAAACTTTTCATGTCTAATACATACGATGCCAAAACGTGGCGAGACTGGTTGAAAATTTTCAAATCAATATCTGCTCCAGGCTTTCCCGTATTATTTTCCCCAGTTCGAATTTATAAAGTCGGCAGTAACCACCTCCAAAGATTTTCGACAACTGGGTTGAAACGATCTTCAGACGTATTTTGAAATCGAAAAAGCACGGCGCCTGAGATCGGACGTCAAATCTCGGTCAGTTCGTACAAAATGCTCAATAACTTGACGGCGATCTCGTTGGTATAACAACTCTCAGGAGCCAATAAAGCCATAATACTACGGGACACGATCGGCGCCTCGCTCAACCTCAACTTGTGCACGTATCGCGTAAGGAACGCACGTCCAAATTGCCTACGCGTTTGTTATCTCCTATAATGTAACACGAGCGTATGCGTGTATGTTTACGTACGTACCTGAATTTTCACTCACAGGGTTTGTACGTATTTACTGACTCTCGTAACCGGGAAAGCACGAACCCCGAGCTTTCGAGCCTTATTTGCAATTAGTACTCCTCTGCGGAGGCAATTTCGCTTCTGTGCGTTGCGTTCAGTAGCGTCATGCGGAAATTTTGATACTTTTCGCCTGAAAGCTTGTATGTACATAAATTAACGCGTGGGGGTAAAATTTTATCATATACCGCGTACAGATTTTTGTTTCAAGGGAGTTCTGACGATACGAAAATTTAACGTTCAGTTTTCGGTAATATTTGGCAATTCGATATATTTATGTCATTCATTCACCAGAATAAAATTTTGTATCGTTTCATGGGATTGTTTGTGAGATATAAGCGAATATGTCTTCGCTCGTTTTACACATATTCTTATCGAAGAATGGCTGAGAAATTGAAGCTATCAATTGAATTTGTAATGAAGTGACATTGACATTCCTTTACAATTTTTTTTTGGCCGTAGCAGCAAATCTAATAATAATTGATTAAGATATTTCAAAATTATTCGCCACTTCCATGATATTGGAAAAAATTATTTAAAAAAATGTATACGCGTCTGAGATTGTATCCAGCTGTGCAAGCCATAACACGTTGTGACGTGGCAACAGCGCATCACATTCGTAAAACGTGAAATTGCTGTATTGGAGTTATTTTTCGGTTGTAAATTGAAAAAAAAATGGATTTTATGCATGACAGATCTTGGAAGTACATAAAGTGAATATAAAAAGCTTTCACAATAACGTGACGCGACGTTGCCAAACTCTGAAAAACCCAATACGCTAGTCAGACACGCAACGCAATCTAATTTTTACTTGCTGCGTAACGCCGTTGAAACTTCCTTAAATTCACAATCGAGTGTCGATGTTACTATCCCCAATTCATAAACTCGTTTCTTTTAACTTTTAAATAATAAAGACGAAGTAATTAACCTTTACCGTACCTTTGGGGTGCGATTCACCCTAACTGTTCTTCGGTAAAACAATAGTGACTTTTTCCCAATACTCAGAAAAGGATTCTATTAAATAAAAGTAATAACGAAATATGCTAATTTGTTGCACACACCTCAAAATAATACAACACGATACACACGGAGTGGATTCCACCCCGGCATTAAAACTCTTTATACATCAAAACCTCCTCCATAGAAAATCGACAATTTTTTATTTATTTTTTTTTGAACCTTTCAAAATAAGAAATTACAAAAAACGTTGTCAATTTTCTATGAAGCAGCACATGAAAAAGTGTTTAATATAGAAGCAGTTTCAATGCTGGGGTGGCATCCACCTCGTGTGTATCGTGTTGAATTATTTTGAGGTGTGTAAAGGAAATGTTAATCTCTGCTTATATCCCAACACGTTTTATTCGACAAAATCTCCCATTAGGTACATACGTGTCAACGAAATTTGAAAAATATTAAAATCAATATACTTTACCTAACAGGGCGTACACGTGTAAAGTTAGCTCATGTTTCGCTTGAGGTAAAATCATCCTGTCAAAGTTTACCTGTACAGAGTACGTTTCATCAGCCCGGCGGTTTCATTAATTATTAGCGAGCGATCGGTCCTCTCGAATCCCTTTCCGCGAGAAAAAATTCAGGGTTTCATTTACACGGGAATAAATTTTTCCAAAATTCCTCCCCTGAGGTTAAATTTGATTAAAAGCGACGCTTGTAACACGTACGCTCGCCAAAATATATGAATAACAAAAATCCCAGGATTGATACATTGTTATAAGCCATGAATGAGAAAGTTGTACGCTCGTGAAAACCTGCCCCGAAATTCAGCGGAGGAACGTACATCGCATTCGCAACATGCGAGGCAAGGGTGCGGCGACAAAAGGCCCTTTCACACGTGACTGTGTGCCTATAGAGTCGGGCGGTTTTCCCCATCGACAGGACTCATCAGCCGCTGTAACGAGCTCTCCGTATGACCGACATGACGAAACTGATCAAATTCTTCCTATTCAATTCACCTTTCAATCTAGCGGGAATTGACGAACCTCGTATTATTAGTATTGATTTTAATTTGGAGGAAGATCAAGCGAAACCTCATCAGTACAAGCGGCTTATCGTTTGAGCTCGGAATAAAGCGCATCAAGCCAGTGGCTAAAAATTGTCGGTGTTCTTGTTTCGAATTTGAGCAATTCGGGATAGCTGCATCAGCAAAAAAAAAAAAAAAAGAAAAGAAATCGAAGACAATCTGAATTTTAAGCTTCCTTTGGGGTTCATTATTTATATCTGATTGTAAGATGAACTGCAGAAACTTGAACGATATTTCTCTTCGGGTTATATTTTACGCGATTTTGTGCTTCGATCGCTGAGCAGATGTTTTTGTCGATGGAGCATTATACCAAAAGTTTCGTTTCTTTGCCGTTCGTCTGAAAGGGACATTTTCGGGGGAAAGGGAAAAAAAAATGTTTGAAAATGACCAACGTATCGCTCACGGTTTTCAGCCTCAGGAATTGATTCAGCTAGAGGGGCGGCTTTATTCAAATTCCACGTCCATCACGAGGCGAAAGAATTTTCGGCTTCTTATAGAACTGAAGTTTCCACTTTGGTTCAATGATTTATTGGGTTTACCGACGGATCGAGTCTCTATCAACTTTTTTTGTAATAAAATTTCTAATAAAGAATCGGCGTCGTGATATCACCATGTATAATCGAGTTCGAAATTCGAGGGTAAAGTTTCGCTTTCATCTTTCGATGCCCTGCTGATATTGCTGAAATTTTTTGTCACAATCGAAGCGCTAAATTTGAGTTCGTGGTTGAAAATTGAATTTATCCAATTCGCGCCGATTGCGTGACTTAAACTTTGGCATATAAATCATGCAATATATTACCTCAATCGACGGGTAAAGAAGAGAGGGCATTGAAAACAAAGCCCGTGAATAGCCATTATATGAGAAAAAGCACGTCGACGACAAAAAATGATCTCGAGAAAAGCCTTTGAAATACTACTAACCGGTAAGAATAATTTCATTAGCTTTGTCTTGACTTTCCAGCTGTTTATCCTCGTACAGTTACACAGAAATGCTTTCACCGAGCTGGACTCACAATTAGCTGGTAGCCAGCGTCGAAAACGTGCCGCTGAAACTTTTTCTTCGACTCGAACAACGAACTCTGAAATCATCAGCGAGATGGCCAATGCGAAAATTATACCTAACTGGGCTGATTGATTTTTCTAAAGGAGGAATGGTGCAAGCATCGTTCTGACTGTGATAAATCAATACAAACGGAAAGTTTTTGTTCCGATAAATATGATTACGTCAATTGCTCGCGAGAAGAATTGTTGCAACAAATTCAAGGTTGTGGGCAACAATTTTACCCGTAGCAAAAAGGGTTCAGAATTTCCGTCTGGTGCGTCTCCCTCGATTCATTGCCTTTTTCAGTTCAAAACTTGCCATTTTTCCCTTTGGAAAAAATTGGAGAAAAAAGAGTTCATGGGACTTTACGGGACTTCGCAGGACATGAAGAAAAAAATGGAGGAAAAAGAATTCATGGGACTTGATGTGATTTCATGGGACTTCACGGGATATAGAGAAAAAATAGTCACATTGCATGATCTGCTCAGTTGCGTGAATATGTGCATGCAATTTTCCGGAAACGTGACCATTGGCGAATCTTCGTCGCCCCCTGAAAGTCAGTTCGGGAGCAGCAAAATGACCTCTTTTCCAATGCCGGATGCCCGTAGAATTTATTCAACATTAATTGCCCAGCCGAGCAAGCATAATTCACTTTACACAAAATTTTTCTCTTGTATTATAAATCTCCGCAAGTTCAGACCATGTGATTTAATGTAACAGAAAATAAATATGACTTTTTAAATCTGGTCTTGAGCACACCAAGAAGTTTCAAGCATTTACCGCCCTGCATACTTTATAACTTTTGCAAAACTTATTAAAATTCGACGAAAATTTTTTTTTCTTCTTTCCTCTACGCCTCTGAAGCCATGTCACTTTCTTATATGTGCCGCATTCTTATCGAGTATTTCATTTTACGATCCTGTCTAAACGTAATTAGCATATTCGGTGCACACATAATGCGTCCACGAATGGTTAAAGCTCAATTTCAATTGTTTCACATGCATGTGCATCACGCAGTGAACCCACGGCTCAAATAATCCACGTATTTGACTCGATAGCCGTAAAAGTTGGGGAAAGAGTAAAAAATGAATTCTACTCCATCGGCCATTGATTTGTGAAAATCTATATCTGGATCCAGGGTCGTGGAAAGAGCTTCGCCTCGGTTATGAATCACGATACACAGTCAGCTCTCTTTCCAAGCTTAGGTTAACGATTTGTCTTCCGGTTGGCGGGTTGAAATTTTATATTCCTCGCTCCCTGTTTTTTCCCTCCCCATCTCGCGGGGCCAAGAACTGACCTATATATATAATATGAAATCAATTGTCCGTATATCCTCCAGAATTCCGGTGAAATCACTTGACCGCATTAGATGATACTTGCAGGCTTATGCACTCGGCCGATTTGGCCGAGATACATGCCGTGAAACTTTTCCAACTCCGAGAACTTTTGGTTATAAATTGGCGATAAAATTTCATACACCTGAATCAAGCGAATGGAATTAGGTCCGTGAACTTTTGCGGTAACCTGCATATCCTAGAATTCCTTTCGCAATCTTTCGCTGCCAATTTTTCTTTACTTCTTTTTATTTTAACCGTTCTTCGTAACAATCATCGCATTAAGCTGACATTCGGGTGAAAATTATGAATCTCCCGAAATTTATCAATTTTCTTTCAAGTATAACAAGCTGGCGCGTTTGACATTTTAGATCGTACCGTTGTTTGAATCTTAGTACCGTTGATGGATTTCCGTTGTAGTCTCGATGAAATGACGTGTAAGTCCTTTAGTTCCTTGGCTGAATTTAGATTTCGTATAATGCATGAAATACGTGACGCGATCGGAGTTGTAAAAATCTTGTACAAGTATTGGTTTGGCGTAATCCTGGCTCACGACAGATTTACCGGGATCTCATAGCGAAATGAGACACTCTGGTAATTTTCCGACAAATCCTCTGTGAAACGGTTGCCTATTTCTGCCTATTTCTTAGTGATTTTATAATGATGGTACAAAGGTGGCTCTGAAAATTACGTCGTTCAAAGGAAAAGCTGGGTGGAAAGTATACATCACAAATTCTCGTTCGTTCCCAAGCAGCTGTTTACGGGTAATTATTTCGCAAATATTCTATGAACGTCTCTGATATTTGCGAATTATATATATTGGCAAATTAACGATTTCGTAATTCGGATGGAAGACTTGATTCATCGATGAATTTATCGAAATTCCAAAACACTTCATGCGGCAGTGCATTTTATAGAAATTCACAGCGTTCAGTTGGTATGGAGTGGAATACCGATCGGTTCATGACGTGTAATCAAAATTTTACCCGTAATCTGTTGAATTTTTACGCACCTGACTCTTTGCAGTGGTGTTGAAAATCGATATCATACCTAAAAAGCACGATTACAGCCAGCGGATCAAATTACTAAACGCAAAACCGGAAACGCGCACTACCGGAACTACAAATTACTACCTTTTACAAGGCATGTAGGTACATTAAGAAGTTTGAGATGCTGCGGAGTAAATTTTGCCTCTGCAAAGTAGTAAAAGGAAATTTTACGACGCTCTTAACACCCTCGCAGTATTTCTCTGGCTCATATGCGAACTCACATACTTCGAGCTTTCTCGCCACTGTATTACATGCAAGTGTTCTGCTCCTTTCCGCCGTAAGAACTAAACGCACTATACATATACCCTGGTCTTGAAATAATTTTTTTTCTCTTTCGTCGAAATTCCGCGAAATCCGAATCAAGACGTAGCGAAAACCCGAGAAATAAAAATCACTCGACTGCGGAGCTGAAAAAGCTTTTATCCAGAAACACGTGAGCCTTCTATAAGCCTTCGCGTTGTGTTCAGTCGGAAATTAGAAGCTGAATTCTACGGCTGTTCGCCCACCAGGCGGCTAAACACTTCCGGTTGAAGTCTAAGCTCTGAGACCGGAAACCAACGCCGTAACGGCGATTCTACTTTGAGGAACCGTCTGCCGCTGATGTAGAAAGTCGAAACTCGCATCGCGACGTTTCGCGGTACTCCGAAGACCCACAATTCTGTACGTGGGGGTTTCAATTTTCTCTTGAGAGGTCTCGTACGTACGTGTAATGAAACTTGTACTATTTCTTGATAGAACTAGTGGAGCCTCGGCTGGATAAACGGGGATCGACGTTACGCAGAGAATGTAAAAGAACTTTGTCTGCAATTTTGTTACAAAAAAATTTCGCTTCGAGGCTTTCGACGATTCGAAGAATCTGAAGAACCTGACCACCAACCAGTCTTCCGTATAACAAGTTCTTTTCCAATCGAAATTATACGCGCGGATTACAATTGCGAATTCAAGGATTACAGTCGTGATACTTAAACCTTAAGAGACGACAGATCACGTTGAAGACAGTAAAGTTTTATTCCGCAGTATAAATTGAGGATCGTGAAACTCGGACTGATCTGATTCCAGCTCGTGTAATGCCTCGCGAAATGGCGTCACCAAAATTCGCCTCGATGTGAACGCTTCCAAGTATTTATAATCTTCGTTTCGCCGTTCATCTCCGTGTATATTTTACACGTTGTACAAGAAAGTCTCAGGAAGTTGTACACCAAGAAAAAAAAGCGGTTGCAGTTCTTGGCGGAACGGGAAACTGCAGATGTCATTCTTACGACGCGACGCGAAGGAATTAGGACCTCGGCTGCATTTAACGACCCGGGGAGAAAATAGAACGCCATAGTTAATCGTCTTTTCGAATGGTTCGGCTGCCGCCGCCGCGCCGGCGAAATGACAATTAAGAACAGTCTTCGTTGATCGCGCGGCTTGCGGAAAGGTCGAACCCCGAAATCTGTGGGAGACCTCAGAACGTCCTTTAGCCTGGATCTGGAGATATCTCCCGATCCGTATCGTACCTACGTAGCTGCGTAGTGGTGGAATATCGTCACGAGTTACCAGGGCGCAAAATTTCCTCGAAGAAGAAAGAAAAACGGAGCCAGCCGAATCTTGCGACGGAAGAACAACTCGGACCACCGCCGGAAGACAACTTGAACGGTTACTACACGTAGTCTGGAGTGTGCAGAGTAAGGTCGAGGGCTGGGAAAAGAGAAAATGAAATCAGAAATGAAAACCGAAATGGCAAAAGGAGAGAGAGAGAGAGAGAGAGAGAGAGAGAGAGAGAGACACGAAACATGGAGCACAAGATTGTTTCCTCTCCAATATAACCAGCGTGTGTTTTATCCTCACAGATGCACGATACATCCATTTGTCAACGCAGGATACAACCAGCAGCCTGAGGGCTTCATGCCTGGGGGAAAATATGGGACATATACATACTTTTCACCGTTTTTAATAACTTATATTGCCGCGGTGCCGTTGCTCCAGGGGATCGAATGAATGATTAATTCAAGCTAGCCCGCTGGCTCCTTACCACCATAATTTACGGGGTCTAACGTGGTTCAAGGTACGGCGTCTGCCTCCCGTGTGCTCCGTGTGCTTTGGAGCTTTCATCCACTTTCCCTTCGTTCCGCCTCCCCTCCTCGCAGTCCCATCTCCAGACTTTTCAGCCCTGTATTTTCAACTCCTATCGACCGTAACGACGACGGGACAGGACGTCAACCGGGTCGCCATCGGGGGTAGGCTCGATGTGCAACCGTGTAATCGGACGTTGGCCTATTTCGGTCTATCTTTGTCACACGATACGAACCGCCTTCCGCCTTTCCTACGTTGCACCCACACCGGCTCCTTGACGTGTTTATACATCTGAAGGGCTCGGGTCGCACGCCTAACAACGGCGCTCGGTGTACCTCGGTATATTTTGAATCCAAGCATGGGGTGAAAACGCTGACAAACCCTCGCCATCCCCTTGAGAATATGACGCCGGGGGTGCAGGAACATCGTCGACTTGGAGCTGCGTGACGTCTCTTACCTCGACTTTCACTCTTGCTGACAATGAATAGAATGCGAGATCTAGTCATGATTATCGGCTTCTTACGATCGATACCTGCACTCGCTGTGACAGTACACTTCTTTTTCCGTACCGCAGTCTTCGTTTCTTCACCTGCGGTCAGTCACCTTAAGTCTTTCACCACCGTGTCTTGCTTGACAACTTTATCTTTTATCGCGATTTTCGTACCGTCAGTCTTTTTCAGCTGCATTGCACACCGCTTTCGCAGCTAACAAACTCGTTCGTCAAATTTTCGAATCGCTGCAGCGTAGGGAAAGATCATAAATACTCCATAGCGTTTGAATTTTTTTACTTTCAATTCTTCTCCTGCGTCTGCTAGCGAATTATAAACACGTGCATGTTAAACACCTCAGAATTTTCGTCGCAAAGTGCGTGACTGAGGCGAGTTTGGAAGATTGCAGGTTCGTTGTCCTACAGGGCTTTGCAAATATCATTTTCTTAGTGAAATTCATGAGTTTATTTTGGCCCGAAACACCAGTTGTGTGTATAAACGACCCGCTGCAGGGTATCGACTCTCACTATGAACACCGGGGTAAAATCATTGTCTCTGCAAATTTAATCCACAAAATCTGTGCCTGAGATACGCATGCGAGTGCGTTGAATGTGGGCTTCGCACTTGCGAATCCTTAATGACAAACGACGCTTGAAATTTCACTCCCACTTAACGAGTTAGGAAATGGCAAACTCTCGTGCTACAATACTCAATGCTCCGTTTGAACCTGCCGAGGGAAGTTAGCGTTCGGAAAATGCGATCATGATCAATGCCGGAGAGACCGAGGACCCGGAGTGAAAGCCTTGTCTGTTGTACTTTCTCGTCAAATCATCGCAAGTTGCGTCAAAATCAATGCGGCGCGCTCGCCGCTGCAGCTTTGCACGAATACCGAACATGGTCATCGACCGCCCCTTGACCTACTCATGGCAAAACAGGTAGGAATTCACTCTCAGATTTTGTCTGCACGTGACGTATCAATCGCGGCGTGTAGCTTACAATTGCGAGTACAACGGTGCGTAGGGCAGCTAAATTAAACCTGAAAGTTAATTCTTTTTGTTCGTCAGTTTTATTTTTACGCCAATGTGAATTTTCTCGTTTCATAAGCGAAGTATGAATTGACGTACATTTTTTTGCCCGATCGGAATTTTACCGCGAGCTCGTTAAATTTCACGCTTCCGATGTCTCGTACACCGTGGTTGGACAATTTTCGTTCGAGTTTGAAAAGCTCGATTCGATTACGTAGGCTCTACCCGATTTGAACACATTTCCGTTCCACTGACTTCGGAACGCGGATTGATCGTGTCAAGATCGAGGAATAAATATCACGTAGCGAAACTGCTGAATCAACACCCAAGAGAAAAAAGGTCTTGAATTTGCTTTCCGGTCGCGTTTTTTCGGCAAGTACGTGCAGACAATTTGATCCTGTATCATCCGAACCTTGCCGGTTGGGGGAGAAAAAATGAAGAAGAGACATCTCATCCCTCGAACTTGGCATCGAGTATCACTCTACACGCCTATGTAAATCCGCACGTTTTACCAAATTTCACTGCTTTTTCATGAGACGGGAATTTCCGGAATGTTCGCGGTGAAGAATCGCAGAGACGTCGGTACGATTCGGACGTGTATGCACGAGGTAAAAGAGTTTCGGTTTCGTGTACATCTCCTAGAAACGTCTATAAATAGGTGGCATACGGACTCGGTGGCCTAGTTTTCTCCTCCGCATTGTGTGTGTATAAAGCACTGCAGCGCGCATTTCCCCGTATTTAGAGCCGAAATTCAATTCAGATTTCAAAGTTAAGTTCGCGATGGAAAATTTCAATCTTACCAAGGAACGACGAACGTATCCTTTCAACAAAGGCCGCGTAATCGGAATTGAATATTTTTCCCTTCGCCTGCGAGAACCGCCGCATAACAAGTCGCTTCGCGTATCCAGGGTTGAGAGTCCGGGACGATGTCGGTACGATCAAAAAGAACTTGTGTAAATTCGTCACTTCTTCGAGCGATATCGTAATTGCCGGAAGCCGGCTCGGGTTTAACTTTCATCGGTCCATAAATTATTCATTCTTGATCGTTTCCGTTTCGTCGAATTGTTACGGCTCCCTCGCATAAATCAAACCCTTGATCTTCAACGATCGATCTTCAATTTCGCATTCCTCTTTCTATACTTTTTACTCCGTTTCTCCCGCTTCACTTTATTTCACTCTCTCGTGCAATGCACACATTTGGCGATACAGCCGCCATGCGCAGAAACGGAACTTCGCGATATTGACATTTTCTTATTTTACTTCAACGGTGTAGTGTAAGATTTGAATTTGAAAAAATAAATTGAATTCCGCGCTCAATCGAGGGGTTTTTGTACCTATAATTTTCAGTTCGCATCAATTCGCAGTCCGTAATATAATATAAAAGCACCTTTCAGCCATCGGTTTCCAGTGAATAATGGTGTTTTGATAAAATTCCGTCGGATTACTAAAATTACTAAAATGCTGATTGATATTGTCAGGTTTAGCTTAGAAGGGACAATACGAAGAACCTGGATTGCAGTCACGGTCTCGGGCAGCGAGCGAGGGGTTCGAGTCTAGAGTTTAATAAAAGAATTTGAAATTCCATTCAGGATTTCTGGACCGGTTGAAGGGGGGAGCATCAAGATCAAGGGAGAAACGGTGCGAGTATAATATGTATATATGCCTCCTCGACTCCGTGCTGACGTATTCAAAAAATTAAATCCTCGATTCGACGATTCTTTTATTATCATTATTATTATTATTATCATTATTGCTATCGACGTCATCATCATCATAATTTTTATTCCACCGCAAAGCCGCCGAACCCTCAAACTTCCTGTCGAAAGGCACTTCTAGACTGTGCTGAATCTGCCATTCATTTTTATACCTAACGGTACTGAGAACGTGGCAAAAAAAGAAAGCCGCAGAAGGAGGGTTCCGACAGCGTGAAGGTTGTAGAATATTGTAGAGCTGTGACTTGCAACTTGGTTTTTCCGTGCACGTGTTGCGTAGGTTTGACCTCATGATAATCCTGACACGGAATGAGGTGGCAGAGTTATAAATTTTTCATCGCAAACGTCGAGATCGGAGAAAAAAAGTGTGATTAGAAACAAGGTGCAAGAATGTACAATCTGTCATAATTTTTTTTCTTTTATCTTGTGCGAATTACCTGTACCAGGTATATATTCTAGCGACTGCACAGTACGAATTGAAGCATTCGTATAATACCGATTGAAGGAAAAATTTTTCAGCCACAAATGACATCAGCATATAGAAACGAAAAATATAGTGCATGAATTAAATTAATTCGTTATAACACAACGGTACGTAAAAATATTTCGGCCTTGTTATATGCGCTTAGTAATTGAATTGAATTATACGTTACTGCACAGAGTCAGAATTTTGATAAAAAAGATATAATATATATATTCTTGGCTTTCAACCACCAGTACAGATGCAAAAAAATCGCGTTTTCTGTGCGTCGTTGTTGCGGTTTACACGTTATTGATTCAAAGTGCAATTTTCGAATGCCGGTGTGGGCTACAGGGTTTGAGGATTCTTTCTCATTCGATCAGATTAATTCTTAGGCTGCACACCTGGGTCAAAATGACCCCGTAGCATGTTCATCGTAAATTCTATGTGAAAAACATCCGAAATAATAAGATTTGATCCAAGATAAATAATGAAATATCGTGAAATCGTTGATTCATTTTTTTTCCAAAAATTCAAGTTCACTCACTCGAATAAATATCTTTCTGTCATGGCGCGGTACCTCCATATGTTTTATCTTAAATATCCGTGTTTTGAGAATTACTCAATCAATTTTCAGTTCAACATATTGAAAATTCAGTGAGTTATGATATTTTGAGTAGAATGATCCATTTTCCGACGTTTTATTGTTTTATGGATTTTTTTTCATGTTCAAAATCCCTTTCTGCCAAAGATAACCAATTCACTTTTAAATGTAGTACTTAAAGAGTATCCTGGAATTTTTTCAAGTTATTTGAATTCATATATTCATTTCTACGCGATGATTTTCGATCTAGGGTCACCAGCGACTCCAGTCTTATACACAAGAGGTGTGCAGCGTAAAGGGTTAATGGGAACAAAGCGCAGCAAAGGAAGCTTAAAGTACTATTGGCGCTGAGCAAAAACGAAGGAAATATTGCACAGACGACGGGATTACCTCGAGGGTTGAAATGTTGCGCGAAGTTCTTGAGCAGTGCTTCATCTTTTCCTTGAAACTACACAGCGCGTATCTGGAAGCGAAAATAACCGACTTCGTCGTGGGTCTCCACGTGGAATCAGGTATATTCTCCCTCTCGTACTTACAATTAGGATAGGCGTAATTGTTTACATCCTTTGATGTCGGGAGCAGATATTGGCGTTTACTTGCACGTAATGCTCTCGGTAGATTATCCAAGTGTTATTGGCGATCGGATATCAAACGGGTTTTCACTCCCCTGTCACGCTCAAGCCTAACGTCATTCGAAATAGCTGATCGTCGGGGAAGCCGTAAAGTAGACGATCTTCCGAGTAGGTAACTCATTTCGGAAATATACGCCGTGGGCAGAATTTTGATCGCACAACACGTCATCTCGTTCCTGTATCACGCTCCAATCGGGATCGATAGGTTATCGGCTGCATCAGGATGCGATGTAATATTATTGGGGTATTGCAGCGTCGAGATGAATGAGAAAAATCATGGTCTTGACACGAGTCTCAGCCTGTTACTTGATCCCGATACCGTTTGACGTCTTACATTCGGTGCCTGACATTCATTTCCAAGTCGGATATGTTCGTTGGGCGCATATTTTTGTTTCTAGAATATTCTATGTGGTTGTAGAATGTCTGTTTTGAAATTCCGTAGCGCATCTTGATCGAGTAGTAGGTTTTTTTTCTCTGTGCGAGGCGAATGGATATCTTCTGGAGCAGATTGTAAGAGCATGGATTTCAAGATTTCATCGTATGAGCGATTATCGGATATCCGTGCCGAAGGTGATAGATCGAGCTTTGATTCATCCTTCCCGCTGAAACGGCTATTTTAGAAGAATATTTTTCTTAAATCAGAGAACGATTTGTCTTATCTGTCACTCGGCACTGCTGCAGATTCATGCCGGCAAACAACAGCCGTTATTTTTCGTTTTCATGCTGCATTCGCGTACCTACACTTTCTCACTCGTACGCACTGAGAATCGCGTGGATTATCCATAAGTAATATTTCTGACATTTCGCGCACTCGAGGGAAAACGAAATGTTTGAAAAATTCAAGTCCAAGCACCCTTCGAGTTCGCACACTGTGATTCTACCCGAGACTGAGTGAAACAAGGAGCTTATCCACGTCTTCGGAGCTACGCGAGCCAATGAAGATCGTAAAATTTACGCCCCACGCGCCGTCAGCGAATAATTCGGCATTGAAAACTCGCGGCGAATAACCACATTCCAAACCAAGGACGGCTTCCATTGGCCGCGGCAATTAGATCAGCCAAGATATCTTACTGCCGGTAACACGAATCTGACTAATTGGAAATTCACAGCCAGCGAACATTAACGAAGTACAACTTTTTTTCGGTTCCGATAGGTGCTTTTTCACCCCTAGAGAGATCCTCTTACCGCGTAAACTCGATCACGCGTTACGTCGATTCCATTTATTAAAATTTACCCTCCGAGCGGTGGAACTGCACGGGAATACTGAAGTAAATTTACCTCTGTATCATAAACTTGCACTGTGTTGATTGGCGTGCTCCGTGCAAGCTAAAACAGTTGGATCGCACTGACTAAACTTGTGTTACAGTTAGTCTTGTTCACAGCTAATATCAACGGTAATATACAATTCAATTTCGGTTTAGTTTCATGTGCATCGCACGATGAAATCCCACCAAATATCGTTCTCGGTATTCTTTATCGCGGACTCTTTTCTCACCTCCTTGGTCGCTTCACTGTTACGCGATTCTCTTTCGTAACCGTATCAAGCATAGCCCACGATCAGATATGCGGAATCCTGGCATCCGTTTTTCAGATAGCATGGATTCTCGATGGAATACCGATACACCCGGAACTCACGTGGATCTGATCCAGCATGCCGATAGCAAGGATTGTATCTCGACGGTGTAGACGAATTTTCTGTTTGTGCCACGGGGATTCGGTACTCAAGGAAGGCTTCGTCGTCGCCATGCTTCTTCGTTCCAATCTCATTCGGTCGACCCGCTAACTGTAACGAAGTGAGGTTAGGGATGTTGTGCTGGGATAAATTATCTTGGAGAATTTCGGTATTACGCCAGCTCCTGGACGTTGCTTTCTTTTGTCCTAGTCTTAGCACAGCCGGAACTGTACCGGCATTAAATGGGTCACGCGAGTCTCGGAGATACCGAAAAACCCACTTTTAGGAAAACATGAGAAGAAAAACACGCCGCCGAGAAACACGAGCAAAAATATTTTTAAAACTGTGTTTCAATTTAGTGCTCCTTTCTTTGATATGATAAGGTTTGGCAGAGGCTTTTTTTTTTTTTTTTTATCGAAAAATAAGAGGCAGATATTTTTTGAAGCGCCTTCACGCTTCGCTTTGCGAGCCAAGTGCAGAGGGTATGAAATATTCTCATTCGCTTTCTTTTCAAGAACAACGAATAAACTTCTTCTAACCTTGATCGTCTTCATTTTGTATCTCGATACCGAAGAGTGTTTGATTTATTCACGGCACTGTGACTGCAATAAAATGACGCGACGTATATAATCACACGACGGGGCTTCCGATACGAAACGCGACGCTAATTAGACGTTGGTTCTGAAATTTTATGGATATCTGGATCATAAATTCTACCGTTAAATATAATACGGCCACGCCAATAATGAGCCCCCGTAAGCACGTTGCCGCGACGAGGGTGTATTGCAGGTACACGACAGTTCCCATAGCTTATTTCATCCTCTCAACCACCGAGCCAACTTCCGCTTTAACCATCTTTCGATCCTGCACTACCTTGCTGCGTCTCGTGCACGGTTTAATCCACTTGTCTCTCGATATTGTCAACGTCTTATCACTCATAGCACAGTGCCGTTAGAAGCAATGCTGCAGTATTGCGATAAGAGTACAGACCTACCTAGTGAATTGTATTAACGAGAATCAACCGAGTCTCATAGACACATCCTCGATTGAACACGTATCTTAAATGTGGAAGGGGGGCATCAATTTCTATTTGAGCCCACCCTATTGGCGGATCTTTCGGTAATCAATCCAAGTTCTTGGTCAAACAAATTTTACGTTCACAAACTCGATCGCCGATCACGTAGCGGACGAGAACAGCAACAGATCTTGATTTTCATCGCGCTAAAATCCTAAGCTGAGATAATTATCGTGTGCCGTCAGGAGAAATTTACCATCTGTTAGACTCCCGAGCGAGGGGAAATTATTTTACACTGGTTTTGCTCGGCAGCACGTTACTTCTACCTCTTATCTTTCTCTTAACAGGTTGTACTCCGTCGTAGACTACCCCTCGCTTGCAAAATGCTTCTACTACCACTACACGCCACTGGCACACTCTACCTACGCTTAAACTTACCCTACCTCTTGCAGTATTCGTACTTCTTTTATACGAGTAAACGTTCTCAAGTCTGATTTTACTGTACACGGCAACTAGTGCTACTGTCACAGCGGGTAACCGTTCTAGAGGAAGAAAAAGGTACACTCACTGTCGCAATCGTAATCGTCTTACTCTCCAACCACTGAGACGTAGACGGTAAGTTTCAACTGACGTAGATAACGTATCGACTTTCGACGTCGCGCCAAGTTTTACAGTGCAACTTGGAAGGCTGTCCGCATGTGTTATCAAAAAAAAGCTACTGGGAAAACCCGACGAGACTAATTCTCACGCGGTTATTATACGCAAGGATTTTAGAAACACACTACGAGTACTTCGGGGTAGATGGAACGAACAAAGTCCTAACAAGGAATGTTAACTGAATAGATTTGTGTCCGAGAGGCCAGTAACTCGGTTAGGACTTTGATAATGACCACCCCGTTACCAGTCGTGCGTTATCCCTTTCGAGGGCGGATGAAGTCAGGCTGTATTATTTTACCTCCGTTATTATGCAAACTACGGTACGTATTTTGCACTCGATTCGGGGATAAGGGTGGCTCTCGTTTAACAATAGAAGTACAATAAAATACGAGGTTCTTACTCTGAGGAAAGTCTTTTATATGGCATTACCGTTGGATATATGTGTATACTTAACCCATAACAGCGTGACATCTTGCTCTATCATTTAACCGTCGAGTACATTTAAGTAACAACATACGATACAGCGTTACATAGAAATTATTACTATACCGTGCTGGTGGATGAACGATCGTTAACCGAAGGTGCACGAAGTAACAGTGTCCTCAGGGTATGACAAAGCCAAGTATAAAATACGAAGGATCTCGATCTTCCGCAATGCGAAATTCCTAATTAAAGGGATGTTTCATGCACACGTGTGATGGAGCAGGCTGAATTTGAGTAACTGCGATGGTTGAACAAAGAAAATTTCCGGCTGAAGCAACGTGATCAGTATTCCGACCGGCAATCTTAAAGAGGTTGTCTTTACTTTCTGGAAACTGAATTACGCCGAATTCTCTTAAATTGAATTCCTGCTTTGACGATTTGTCTGTGTATTGAGATTTGCCGCGGGGAAAGTTCCGTGCTGGTTTTTGAGAATGGAAACCCTTGAAACCGTGAATGTTCTAAGACGGTATAAGCTACACATCAAACGACACGTGATACGCGTCTTTGACTTTTCTCTCGGTAACGAACGATCACCGGAATGGTGTGCGGAAAGCTACACATACTTAAGCGTCAAGATGAATGATCTCGTGCGATTTAATGTCATTAGGAAATTATGGCTCTCTGGTTGTTTTACGGCACGGCTAGAACCTAGGACAAAGTAATCTGTTCACTCAGAGCTAAACCGTTTCTCATTCGCATAATCTTCTCGAAACTTGTGCCGCTGCCAGTTGTAGATACGTGTATCCATTGATTCCTGCATCGTCGTAATGGGTTTGGATGTAGTAAAGTCCAAGAACGTTTCCAATATCTTTCGGTTGCGTGACTTGTTCTTCGCTTATATGAATGGAACGGGCAACAGAATTTCCCAGTTTCTTCCCTCGTTCCTATTTTTATTAAATTCGACTTTAGCATAAAGCCCCTGTTCCGCTCTACTTAACCTAACCTCGAAGGTTCGATGATTGCTTTTTCACGTCTCGTGTATCTCCTTTGCAGATAATTTCACAAATGGGATGCATAAGCACTGCAGCTTTCAGCTGAAACAAGGTAGCGTCGACTCGCCACATACATTCACTGCGAACTTCGAGGGTCTAGTTTCTTCACTTGTCGTAAAGTGTGTTTTTCAATTACGCCCTTACCAGTCTATTCACACGTGCCTTTGTCTCCCTGCGATTGAAGCAGCACCGGAATTCGATTGTTAATTCGTTTTATAACTAGATTCGCGAGTGTCATTCAAGTGGAACTAACGGATACCGAACTGCGACGTACGTAATTGATTGAAGCACCGCTCGGCGTATCCCCAAGAAATTTTATCCTGCACCTCCCTCGCATTTAATGAAAATCTATCGTTTCTTATCATTTACTTTTCCCCTTAGATATCCCTCGAGTGTCCAAAGTCGAGAAGATCGAATGACGGTGGTTCGTATTACGATTCTCTCATTACCTTAAGTCATTGATCGTATAAAGAATTGCCGGAAACTACAGCCACGCCGGATATTTCGTTCTTCAATTCGCTTCGTTTTGCTGCCACTCCGGGTACGGACTGGAAAGAGCTGTATGCACGTAAATGTGAGTAAACGCTACGTATTTACGCCCACCGTTCCCAGAATCAATTTCAAGCTCCGCAATCAGTTGAATGCGATATGCGTGCTTTCACGGAAATAAAAAACTCGATAAATGCAAATTGCTATCGATCGCGTTCGTCGGCGTACATTATTCCCTAATTTCGGAACGATAGTCAGCTATTTACGGTAGGTGATATCGCGACAAACCTCGTGAATGTGCGAGATCGCTAAATTTGTAACAGAGGTACGATACTTCATTAATTCTATTTATTTATTCATAAGTATATTTTGTATACCTTTATGCGAGATGTATATCTCAGGATATTTGTTGGGGGAATCAAGTGAATCATACTGCATGAATATTTCAACATCCCCGTACCTACTTCTCTCTCTTCGTATCGCAGATGAGACGGGTGGCTCGGATGGCGTAGATCCACTTCAAATTCGAAACAAAAATACATGCATTTCATTTACATTTATACATTATACGTATTCAGAGACGAAAATACCCTGTCAAGCGCAGCCACGATTCGTCAATTTTCAAAAGTTACGTCACCCAGCTTGAACTCCTTTGTTAAAATAACAGGCGGTATCGCAGTTTGACTGTGGCTCAACCTCACACGAACTCGGGGCTTAGTTATATCGGTCTGCGATCTCTCAAACCCCGAGTGCCCAACTTTTCATAAACCGTACTACGCCAGATCGATATAGAAAAAAGAGATTTGTTAGCCCGGTAACGAAGAACGTTTTCAGTCGGCTGTGCGCGAGGCTTCCTAAATACGCAAATCAGAGAGACAGATAGAATCCAAGATTTCATCCGGAACTCACCCGAACCCTCTTCTCAATACAAATCATACGGTATACTTGACCATCAAATTTAAAAACCTCGATTTTGCGCGTGAAATTCATTAATTACGACAGTTCGATGCCAAGGATTTACAAGATGTAATTACGAAATCCTTCTTCCTCCGATCTGACTGGGGTGAGAGACGAAGAAGAAGAAGAAGAAAGAAAAAGGAAAAACCCCTAACGGCAGAGTTTGATAGAATGTAATTGAGGCAAAGGCATTCAGTGCGAATTCGAAGTGTCGCCTGGTGCGTTGGAGGGTGAATTTTCAACGGTTTCGACGATCGCGAATTTTATTTGAACTTTCGACAGGGCGCAATTTATCGGCACCCGTGATCGTATAATGGACTTCAAGCTTGTGATTATCAGTGCGAGGTGAATATCGTTAGTGGATTTTTTGACGGTCCAGTAATTATTATCTCTCAGGTCCCCTTTTATCCGAAGAAGTGCCGAGGTCATTGTCTATTCCAAATCCATTCACCCGAATCCTCGAGGTCACATTTTTTTGTACAGACCTTCCAACAGCTTCGAGAGCTCACGATATTCCCACGCATAAGCGCGACAATGTTGACTTAGTTGTTTGAACAGTAAACGTAACGTTCAGTCCCACTTTACAGGTAACCAGCACTGTGAGCTCGCAGTGTAATCGAAATCTTGTATATTACATATTGTGTAAAGAGAGCAAATAATCTCCGGCTCGCGTACAAGAATCCAGAAATAATTGGATTTTTAATCACCAATGTTCAGGGTTGTTGACGGATAGAAACGATCTCGTATCGTCATATTATCGTTCGGTATCAACAACACTGCAACTAGTATCCTGCTAAATAAATGCACAAAAATTGATCGTACTCCTAAAGTTCTGTGGTTCCCGATTACACATCAAGTATCATAGTTGTATAAAAATCTGTTCACCTTGATTTAGCGGCGTCATGCAAGCACGTGTATATAAATGAATTATGTATCGTGGATACGGAGAAAAAACATCAACATTCATCGCACTTTGACACGTTCTAAAAGCTTTCCCAACCAAAGACTCTGACGAAGTGGTGAATGAAAATAGGGAGATGAAAAAATAAGTCCGAATTTCTAAAGCCTGTAAGTTCGCTAACGCTCAACCGTTGAAATGACAATCAGTTCAGATCATCCGGGTTGATTAAACTTTCGGGGCGGTGCGTAGTTCTGCGTAATTAATTTCGTATTAATGCGCGTTGGCAAGTTGAACTGCGCTGAATCACGGAGACAGAATTCGGAACGCAGAATCTTATGCAACTATCCTTGCCGTCTATGGAGATGAACCGTTGGCCTGTATGAGCAAAGCTCACAGTTTCTGCCGAAACTTTCTAGCGGTATAAGAAACGGCCGCAATCAACTCGTGTAACTCTTGGGAGTGAAGTTCATTACCCAAATGATTCGGTGGCGAAGAGGTTTTCCACCCAGCGGAGAGAGGCGAAGTAATTTCAATACGTACCTACCGAGGGTCGCGAATCGTTTTAAACCGTGCAGACATTCCGCTACATCCGCTTCTTCGCCGTCTTATACCCATTTGCCAAATGAACTTGCAACGCCTAATTTAACGCGTTAGACTCGTTCGGTTTCTTGCCTTTCCAACGCCGCCACGCACTTCGATCAATCATTCACTCGACTGACAATGAGGCAAGGCCCCTTTTAGTTTTGGATTTTTGGTCCAGCCCGCAGCGCGCACCGCCTTTGCCACGGGCGTGAATCCATCACCCGGATAATCGGCGTCCTGCATGTTTTACCCGTCCCGATCCATCCTTCACAGGACCTTTGTTACGATCTATTATCGACCGCGTTACCCGAGTATTTCTTGCCCGGTGGACGCGTATAATGTACGAACGCATCTTATTTAAATGTAAAGTGTTTTTTCGTTTTTTCGTTTTCTCCTTTTTTTTCTATTCTATCTTGTCGGTGAAAAAATGTCTGGAACCGGTCGAGTTTTTCGTAATATGAGCTCAGACTTGCTCGCTGTTGCCGCGCTCGCATCAACTTGGTAAAGGAATTCAACTCAAGCTCGAAAGTTGCACGCCTATAAATAATCCCTCGTACTTCTAGATAGTTTCAATTTCTGAGGATAGAAGGTCAACATGATGATGAGTTTGGATTAAGTTCGCCATTTCGGACGGTTGATAACTTCTAGGATTGAAGTATCGCGGTTAGGGGGAAACAAACTGAAATCTTAGAGACAAAGACGATATAATCAAGACTAGAGTGAGGGATGTAACGAAAAGTGAAAAATTACCACAGTGAATCACTGTAACATTCGCTGGCATCTCTGAAATTTATTCAAAATTCGGTAAATGTTATTATATTGCGGAGGTATTTGCATTGATAAACGAAAGCAAGGATAATCACGATGTTAATCAGGATCCATTTAACCATCTATTGACCGTTGCCAATTTTCGGATGAAAATGATTACCATTATTTTGCTTTTAGATCGCATGTAGCCGTAGAATCATTGCTGCTTTACAAAATGCTACCTCTATGTGAGTTGATTGCAGTTGCTGAGAGCAATAAAATATAATCGCTTTTATTCGCGTTAGCAATAAAAATTGAATGTACATTCGATTCTAGAAGCTTGTGTCACTTGTTCGACTACAGGAAACTTGGCGAGGGTGGTTTGGATTATGGTGAGAACTGGAACTAAGGAATGGAAAGTACTTACGCCCGCTGATACGAAACAGACCTTGTGATCTTGTTAAAATACACCGATTATAGGTGTACGTTGAATAAATTGATTCAACGAATTAAACCAGTTGAAAGTCTACACGCTAAGCCCTGGGGGAATTACCTGTAGGATTTTAATACTCCTCGGAAACAAGAGATTCCCGGAATTTAGACTGGATTAGTATAGAGCCTCCAGATTGAGAACGTATACAACTTAATTAAAGTTTAAATAGCGACTTACACCGGTATAATTAACTTCTGTACGATGCGTCAGTATCTGCACAACCAAATTACTATCATCTAACGCTAGGTGCATATTCTACTTACAAAATTGAGTGCACTCGACCTTTGCACCCTTGCCTCACCTACCGAACCAGTAACAGAGTTCGTCGTAAGTTAAAGGTGCAAATGCAGTTTCGTCACCTATAATTCAAGCTCGTCGGGATTCTCCAGCACTGCAATGTGTGCAGCACCAAACCGCGGGCTATTCGGCGAGAGAAACGCCTCAGCGAACATGAATCAGCAAACTGTTTCGGTTTGATACGGGTTATATTGTCGAACATACTCGGCTGGTCTGCAATTTGAGCAAGTATTACGGATCTACGGGTCCCTGTGGCTCACGCACATCGATCCTCATCGCTCTTTTGCATTACGTTCATGTTCAGGCATGGCATGAAGCAGTCGTTTGATATAGCTGATATTGACACGGGCGTAAAAAGTTCAACTCTTTCAACGAATGCGCCTTTCTGGTTCGAAAGAAACTTCTTTCGGAACGGATAAACTTCTAAAAGGGAGTCGCGTATGGTTCGAAGAATTTTTTTAATAACGTTATTTTATTAGAAAAGTTTTCTGTAACACGCTCTTTTTAAATAACCGATATTTCGGCTGGTGACACAGTGGAAATGATAAGAATGACGGTGTTAACACAGATTGAAATGATTAAGTGTCAATAGAAGAGAACTTATTACACAGCTGCACGATTCTCAGTTTGACTCAATCGAATATTTTAAAGAACTGCAAGCTGTTTTAATAAATCCTCTTTATTCAAGGCTACGTTAATCACATCGAGAAAATTAACTAAAATTTGTGAAAATACATCGGTCACTCGTCATTGGCGCATTAACCCTAGGACTTTACACGTGATTACCTAAAATCTAAAATCATTTTTTCTTACTTTGTTCAATCGAATTTTTCACGGTGAAAAATTAATATTAGGTTTTTCTCTCATATACTATTCTGTGCTTCAGTCTCTTAGCTTTTGAATGAAAAAAAAAACCTTCTACGACAAACAAAGTTCTGGGGTAACACCTGTGTTGGTTATTTTTTTCGTACAGATAATGTAGGGTCCTAGGCTTAATCAGTTTTGAGTGAATAACGAGGATTTATGATCTCGGTAAATTACCTCCGGTTTTAGAACCGCTAGAAAGTTAAGAAAGGTAAGACGGATTTAAGACTATTACTTGATCGGAAGATCCTGGTCGATAAACGAACTCAATCATTCAACGTCAAATGCCCCGCGGGCAAGGGATAATAACTAATCCTTTAATCGTTTGGCTCGAGTATCTTAAGGTTAAACAGATTTTCATGAAAATCCTTGAACTGATCAAGTCAGTGATTAAACGTTGATGAAATAATGCACTTGTAAGTGTGAAGTGGGTGCGTACAGCGCTGAGTTAACCCTGATATACCCCGTGCACGTGTCAAGATAGCGGGACGATAAACACGCAAGGTGAAAAGGTTTGAATTTACGTACCTAAACGGCGATCAAGCTGACATTGTGGTTTAACAAATTAAGTTGGAGAGTTGGAAAGAAAAATGAAGGAACAAAAAATCGTTGGATCGGATTACTTCCAGCCGGTCTTTCAGTCCTCGATCCAGCTCCTCTTGAGGCTCAAAACATCCATTTTCCAATCCGCACTTCCAAGGATTAGGCACAAGTATTAATCGGCAGTAATTAATTCGCCCTGTACAACTTTAAACGAAAAATCGCTTGGTTCTTACTAATCTATGAACACAAAATCCTGTCCCTTCAAATAAAATACGAGAAACAAACGAACAACAAAAAAAAGACTGTTTTTTTAGGAGGGCGGAGGGGGGGGGACAGAATTTAGTGCAGCTTCGGTGAAGATTCCAGCCGTTTCTCTGACTCTATAAAAATTATTTCTTTTATTCACAACGTCACTATTTCTCACTGAGTAATGAAAGTTTTTTCAAATTCAATACCGAACCGCAGATCACGGTTATTACGATTAATTGTAACAGTTTTCCGGTTTCAAATCTGCGAATTCACATGTTTCCTACATAAGAGTTATGAAATGGTTATTCGTGAAAGCGCGAGCTTCGTGATAATTTAACATTTAAACAAATGTATGCAAAACATTCCGGTCAGCTGGCCATTTTTACTACACTTGTTTAATAGTGGACGCTGTTTTTTCGGGCTCGACTTCCCTCAATTCATCCCGTGCACCTCGGCTTCGGGTGCCCTCGTGTCTATCGTCCAGAGACCGACATCGACACGTGTTCGCACGCCCGCGTTGTTTCCGCGACTGAACTTCGCCCAAGAGCTTCCAGGTATCGAAGCGCACGCGCCATTTGTCCAGCCTATTCGAGCTCGGTTCGTCTTATCGGGCTTAAATATTCGTCGGTACTTCCGGAAGTACGAGCTGCCGAAGTAGGCAACGTTAAGGGGTAATACCACTGTAAAAACCTAAAAAATGCACCGTTTTTACGGATGGAAGAAAAGGTAATGATATACTAATATTTCAGAATGGCTCCGGTGTTACCATTTTTTAATATTTGTTGATAATAATTTTCTTCAATATACTTAAATTTATGCCTAATAACTTCCTTAAATATTATTATTTTATTTACTTTGCTTCCATCCGCAAAAAAGTGGTAAAAAAAGCGCTTTCATGACGTTGCGCTTGCAGTGAAGGCCTCTGAAATGCGGCCGCCTGTCCTAATAATACACCCGGTATAACTTCCGCGGTTTAAGTTCCGCATAAGTACAATTCGAATACGCAAAAGAAAACGTAGTGGCCACAGACCTATTCTACATGTGCTTTCGAAACTTTTCCATACGTACAAGGCGTTGTAAAAGTGCTATGCACTTTTGAACAAAATTTTATCTAGCAATCCGATTTTAAAGTTTTGTAGGTATATTGAATTTTCACATTTCAGCAACTTATTCAAATTTTAGATTGAATCGTAACGGTAGAGGAATCATTTCGGATGATAAAAATTTTATGAAGCTATTGCTTCTTCGTCGCTGAATGAAATTATTATTTCAAACGTGAAATGCGC
The DNA here is from genome assembly GCF_021155775.2 of Neodiprion pinetum. Lineage (NCBI taxonomy): Eukaryota > Metazoa > Arthropoda > Insecta > Hymenoptera > Diprionidae > Neodiprion > Neodiprion pinetum. Next base: position 33,607,047 of record NC_060234.1, read on the forward strand.
ATTCAGCGCTTTTTCGTTTTCTGAAAAACGGGACGAATGAATCCAATTCACAGCAGTCTGACGAACCCTGTATTTTTTCACTTTGATCAAAACTAGGGTGCGATTGATCCCCTTGCATTATTGTGGATTTGTTCCCCATCCGGTAAACATGGAAATGCTGAAAAAAAAAAAAAAAACCATTCCGTTCAATCGCATTTGGAGGGTGAAAATCCAACTCTATCCAATTCAAAATATACGAGCGTTTTGTCAACCGAAATTGGGTTACAACTCTAGAATTCAATCTCCGTGAAATAAATGGTAAAAAATGATAATTGAATGTTAATAAATACGCATAAAAAATTTTTACCTTTCGAAATACCACCTTTTCAGTCCATCTCGATTCATCCACTTCCCGGATTTCGCAAGTATAAGAACGCTGAGTCTGCTTCGCGGCAGTGAGCCTTAGCCTTATTGTTAGGGTCCAAGAACAGATTCTTTGAAAGTCTATCACGAGGATAAGTTTTCTCTCAAAGAGTTGCCGCGAAGTGTTCATCCGAAGTTCTTGACAAATCGATATCAAGCTGAATTCTTTACACGCCAAGATGAGATGAGGCCACTCTCTTTAATGTCTCAACTTTTCCTCGACCATTCAAACGCATGCAGCAGCCACTGCCAAAGTGCTCATCACCTCCCGCAGAACTGGCTTGTGTAAAAGGTGTTAAAAGCTTCTGCGGCAACATGTTCCCATGGGAGTAAAATTTCGCTACGATTACGTGGCAATTACGCGATACGCGATGAGAGCATATGTAATAATGACTGAAGGGACCACTGCAGTCTCGGGGAACTCCGTCGGTGGGTGAAAAATGACTTGACCTGAAAAAGAAGAACGTCAAACGGTGTTTCAGCTAACCAAATCACAGTTTCGCTTTCTGGTTGTTAATAAATGACGCCAAAATTTCCCGTCACTTTTCAATTGCTCAAGATATTCGAGTACTCAAAGTATACTATTCGTTATAAATTTTCAATCGCTAGTATTGCCGTCGCTTACGGAACTGCGCATGCCCCATTGACTACGATTATAACCCTGAGAGTATATCGCGCTATATAAGCTGCAGATCAGCTGCAGTTGGATAGGCTGTGTCGAGAAAAGATTAGTCAATCGATAAATGTGGGCAGGTTAGAGGACGCCGATAGACGGCGAAGATCGATCTAATTAATGCAAAGCATGGTGTATGAGGCGGTGAGATTTTCTATCTATTCGAAATTCGAGGAAAGGTAAAGTTCAAGAGGAGGGAATTCAGAGGGCTTAGTTCGATGAGGGAAAGGCTTCCAGAATAGTGAAAAGTTATGATCGAGGTATCACAAAGGACACGACGTTCAGCTCGTGTCTGCGAACCAGGTAAACGCCTGTTTCCTTGAGATTATGTTCTCGTGAGGTAGGAATAAAGTTCTCTGACCCGGTCACGTGTAGGATCATGGGATTTAGTGGATATCGTACGAATACTCGAGGACTCGAAGGTCCTCAGCTTACCAGACTATTTAAATTAGCTTGTTGTCAAGACACGAGATCAGGAAACACCAGAAACCCGATTTGAGTTTTACCGGAAGTTGAACTCGTCGTTCCTATAGCTTCATAATCGCCGGGGGAAAGGAAGGGCTGAGAGTTGTTCTTGCGAAATTTGGCGGAAACGCGAGACAAAATGCCTGAGTTGCAGCTAGCCTTCGGAAGCATCTACGCCTGCGAGTAATTGTACGTACGTTAAATCTACCCTGGAAGCCTGGAGGGAATGAACCATTTGGACGGCATTGCCGGGTCGCTAAATAAGTCTGCTTTGACAGATGTTTTATTTCCGACCTTGAGTAAGATCGCCTTCCGTAGGTGATTTCAATGTTTCTTGAATCATCCGCTTACCCAGGGCAAATAATATAGCGACGCTGCACGCTGGATATTACAATTATATTTCATATTTTCAATATTATGAGATAAAAGTTTATATATTTAATTTGTTCCTTCTGTCATTCTTCATATCCGAATTCATTACAGATGACCAGTCAGAGTGAATTATGGTACTTACGGAAGTGAGACGTTTGATCGTTCCTCTGTCTCCTTCGCTTGAACAAATCGCTCGGTGTGCGTTTAATGAACAAACCTTATGACATATCTAATATAAATCGAGGAAAGTATGCAGCTTTGGATATATGAGAAAAGCTGCTTCTTAAGATCTCGGAAGCTCTGAGACTCGTGCGGAGACTCGGGAAGCAATATTCGCACATTCATTCAGCGACAAATTCAAAGCGCATATTTACAGGGAGGTCTAATATCCAGCATAAATCATTACTCAGGCTCAGATGGCGCGATAAGCGTCGTCGGGCTTATCGTCGAGACATAAACGTGGGCACAATTCATCCCGTGTGTGGCTGTAAGGCGGCTAAAAGGAGAGCCTGTATCTATTTAGCTTTACTGAAACCCACGTCAAAGGGAATTATCATACTGGCAAAGTGCCGAGCTTCCTACCAACGCTATATGAGTGTTTAGTTTTCAACACCTTGGCTGTTGATGCGCATGCAGATAAGTAGAAATTATACGCTTGATGGAGCAGTAATTACATCTACAGTCGTTACGGCGGAAAACATTAATGACCGGAATTTTTTCAACCCCCATTAACGCGAAAGAGCGCCGGCAAACGTTAGTTTTTTCACCGGAGCGTAAATTATTTTCATTTCGCATCGATGAATCCAGATTATTTCGGTTAACGTGAGAGCAGCCTGCAGGCTATGCTACGTTTGTCGGTCGATTTTCAATCGTCGAGAAGAGTGAATTAACCCGCGTGAAATTGATTTCTCCTTCTGTCAACGTACCTTTGCTGCTGGAAAACCAAGGAAACAGGACGCCAAAGAAATTAGAAAAAGCACAAATAAATAAAAAATTTTACACTAAATTAACACTTCGTCCCCCAAAACTTGGAAACAAAGTAAAAGCTTACAGTTTTTCTAACTTTTCACATATATTTATTGATTCTATTCAGGATGTCATATACGTATAATATTTACACACATCGGTATAACAGGGTTTACTAGGTTTGCGTAATATTATAAATGACTTACGTGCACAATTACTTATTACAGGATACAAGGTATAAACTTGGATCTTAACTATTTTCTAACACACCGTATTTTTTCTCTTCATACATTATTCGATGTGAATAGTTAACAGATGTTTTACCTCGATCGCTTTTTAGGTATAAACGCTATTTTCAGTAGATTGACCACCGGAGCCTCCAGGGCGATGGAAATGCAGAAAGACAGCAGGTATGAAGCCACGAGATTTCCGAAATAGACAATCAACTGAAATGACGAAGAACTTTGAATTAGATGAATCCATAAATTGCCGCGCATATCTACAGGATATTTAAAGGCGAGGGCATCCAATGGCTCTGCATACAAGTTCGTGCTCAGGTATAGGTGAAGTGAAGGGGGACAAATGAACCCATATATTACAGTTATAACGTATATCGAAGGGACGGGCGGTGCTTACGGCATGCAGGGGTTTTTGCGTTCTTGTAGCGAGGGTATAATATCGGACGAAATTACCCCCGATAACTTCAGAATGTGATTCCTCCGAAAAACTGGTTATGAAAATCGCATTATTCCCGAAATGGCGCGGTAAGAAGAGTAGTCCAGCCAACTTGAATATAATTATAAAGTTATTTGGCAAATTTTACAAAACCTGGATTAGAGCTCCGAAAGTCTGTGAGGGAATAAAACACAACCGGAACCTGTAACAAGTCGTTTCTACTACTTGGCAGATTGCCTGTAACGCACCACCCAGCTATAAATTACCCCGTCTGTCTTTGACTTTTGCAGTAAAAAATCTAGACTGAAAAAGGCAACATACTTGAAGGATTTCTTGCGTCATTAAGGAATTTCGATGTAAAAAAAAAAGCTCCGAGACACTGAGTCCGTTCTTCTTACCACTATCCCATTATGCAGATGTATCGGTCCGTCCATCTGTGCCGTGGTGATCACCATGATGACAGGGTGGACTAGGTAAGCACAGTAAGTGAGTCTCGAGAGGGGATACATCAGTCTCAACGACAGCAGACTGTCTACGACGGGCGCAGATCCGGTGCAACATTGTACAACCATGAATGCCACTGCTACAGCCCACGCAGTGTGGCCTAAGGAAGCGTAAACCGAGCTCAAAGTCACCGTGATGCTGCCCGGGTAAAGGCCGTAGACGACAGCGAACATGACGGAGGCGGAAAGCAGCCATCCGATCACTTTGGCGTACTGTCGGATAAAGAGGGTACGAATTAGCTAGTGACGGACGGTTTGCAGGATGTCCGGATATCGAACGACTCGACTCACAAGAGGTGTTCGCAAGCCGCAGTCGGTTTTGAACAAGATGTAGCCAGTGATGGTGCCGATCAAGTATGGCCCAGCCCTTAGCCATGGTTTGTCGTAGAGCTCATCAAATAGGGCGAACGGTTCCTGAATTCTGATTAGGGAAATCGAATAAAATTAGTTTAATGGGGCACTTGGAGCCGATAGACTAAGAGTGGTGTCTGCCCGCGCTATTCACTTGCCTGGCCACGTAGTCGTTCTGGTAGGCGACGGAGAAGGTAGTGAACCACGACGAGACGATGAGGAAAATTACGGAAACTGCCACGAACTTGAAATACTTCACCGAAAGCAGGAGCAGGAATATTCCCAATACGTAGAACTGGGTGTCGTTGGCCATGTACCAACTCCAGAGCATGCACTGGAAATTTCAAACGATATTCACGTGAATCTTTCACGTTGGCAATTAACCTTTCAACCGCCAAATCTGGGTCAGAAGTGACCCAGGTGATTAATTAGGGGACGAAGAAAAAGTAATGCAACGCTTGAATAAATTGACGCCGCGCAATGTCAACGTTTGACATTCTCGAATGGGAAATGTGGATGAAGCGTATGCACGGTGAGTAAAATCTCTGCTTTTTGTCAGGGCTTTGTCAGGTTACGTGGAGTTACGTGTACACCAAAATAAAACACGTCGCTTTACCGCGGGTATTATAAACGTCGTTAGCTTGTTACCCGACTTGACGCAACACTCCGGATGAACGTTAAAATCGCACGAATTGCACCGACGTCGCTCTGCGCGTTACCCGACTATTTTGATGACCGCAAGGTTAATACACGTAGAGGTGATAATGTAATATTAGCGATATCTAATGAAAGATTGATTACTCCACCCTGTCCTGAATATTAACGAATGAACCGTCAGCGACATTGCAGTACCGACTAAGTATTTGCAATTTTCGGAACCCCGGTGCCACTGTGGAGTTCGATTTTGAATAATTTTCCATGAATTTAGCTGATCAACTGTGGCCAAATTACGGAACATTTAGTTGAGCGCCGTAGGGATTTAATTTCAAAGGCCTCGGGAAGGAAAATTTTAACGAGCCTGGCTTCTTTTATACCAGAAAATACTACGGGACCTTTTGTTTTCACCGAGGCTTTAGTCTTGAATCGAATAAGCACCGACGAAAACCAAGAAGCACACTGACTAACCACCCCGGATATAAGAGTTTCCCCGGATCGTTCCTCAATAATTAAATCCAATTCTCAGCGCACCGACCCGGAGACATTGTCTTGGGGCATAGAATTGACAAAATATGCTGCAAAAGTCAGAGGGACAAATTTAAGCTGAACCGATCAGGGCGCCTTTGGTTAAGATATTTCTGTCAACCAACCATTTCCGTCCGAGGGTAAAGCGAATTTAGGTAAAGAGCATTCCTCCACCAATACTTCTCGCAAGTTAAGTGATCCATGATGGCTGGGAAAAACACTGTCCTAGCTTGAACGTGTCTGATCACAACTTCGTTTACTCCCAGTGCGAACAAGTAGGCTGGTGTCAACCTGAAAAAAGAGTGTTTGTTCGCTTATTTCGATCATTCATTGGGTTGAAATGAATTTTCAAACTCGCCTGATGAATCTGTACAGAATCATGACTAGGAACTTGAGGGAACTGGATTTGAAAAAGTGATTCTTGTCCGTTTTCACGCTGCCCAGTGATCGGTAGTACAGCACTGTTACCAGGAGGCCGCTGAAATAGTTGGAACGTGAAATTACGCCCGGGTAAAAAGGTCGGGTAGTGCCGTTGGGCCATTAAGACTGTTACACCGTCTGCTAGTTCTAATTTTCACTCACCTAATGAAGAAGAACGTGTCTACCGAGAACGTGGCGTTGCTTATGGTTTGGAACATAAAGTTCCTCTCTGTGACCGTACGCAGCATTTTATTCTCTGGAATTTAAGAAATTCGCACATAAATTTCAAGTAAGAAGAAAGACCCTAATTATCCTACGACTTCCTGAAAAAATGATGTAGCATCTTTGCCTACTATACATCCGAGCCGACGTCCATTTCAATTTAAATCCGTCGCCTCTTAAGTAAGGACGGGGTGCCCAGCTCAAGAGAACCAGCGAAAAAAAAGAACGGAAAAGTGACAGGAAGCGAGAAAGTGATAACGGACATCTTAAGCTGCATCGCGCGACATATCTGCGAAACTCGTTCCGCACTCATCGCCGCCGAAGGCAGGAGATTTGAAAACTTTCCGACTCTTGAACTCCAGCAAGTTCAGCGCGACTTTCCTCGAAATGTTGAAATGTTGAATACTCGTAGGGTCGTTTTTACAATCAATTTCATGGTCGTCGAACGACCTTTGCACCTGGATCTGACCCCATCCTAAAAAGACTCTGAATTTGGGCAATACCTAAGCCTCAAATTTCCGCCACGGTCGCCATACCGTCACGGTTCGTGTAATTGCATGATATTGCGAAAGAACGTGAAAGGAAGGCGATGCCGGAGGCAGACATGGGGTTCTTTTTTACGCTAGCCATTAATCAGATTCGCGATCAGAAGGCGTCGCGAAAAAACTACTTAATAGCGGCTCAGAAGTCCCGGATCCCTTACTGACCCCCACTTACCGGCGATGGAGAACACTTGTAAGTAGGTGTGGACCATCACAACCCAGCCCAAGGAAAATACTCTCAATCCATGAAGGCAGGTCAGACTGTCGCTCGCTGCTGGTTCTGTGCTAATTATTTTACCACCATTTGCGATCGGGTTGAAAGCCATCAAGCATTTTACCCAGAAACCTGTAACAGTATATACAAAGCTGTATCACGATCCACTATTTTTGTTACAGTCGTAATGAATTTCGAACGGATTCACTCCGATTTTAGACCGTTGGGTCGCCACTTTAATTCAGCGGCTTATGAATCGCTCATCACGAACTCGCCCGGGATCATTCAAACTTCTAATTACGAACCGAATTTACTTGAGATTCAATTAAGATGAGTAGGGTTTTAGGGCGGGGCTTATCCGATGTTTACGAAGAACAAAATCCCACGAATTCCAACCGAGTCCCGCAGCAATCCATCCAACTTTAAGTCGGCATCACTCGTGAAAGATGATGCAGTGGTTGGCCAAACATTACCATCGGTTATCCGAGGTTGCAGCTAAATTGCTTTGAAGAAGCCAAGGTTGTCCGACCATGAACCCTGCCGATGACTTGCTAATGTCGATAGAAAATCGGACCCGATGATAGCGATTGAAGAAAAAGGGATTGGAGTACCTTTTTCAAGCTTAGTTTCCTTCTTCCCCTGCTCGCCGGCCCCTTCTCTTTCCATCTCGGTCTTCTCAATTAGCTCCTTGCTGGTATCTTGAATGATAGATATTCGCCGTTCGTCCAGAAAATTTTTATCCGGATACGTGCTGATGTTTTCGTTGTTATTCCCGCTGGCTGAACTTTCCACGTCCGATTCACGGCCTCGGGTATCGTTGTATTCGTATGCCGTAGCCAGTATCATCAAAAGCAGTATGACTCCCGCGACGCCGCTAAAAATAAAAAATTCCTAACGTATCCATAAGCCGTGCCGCATGCGTGAAGCACCTGGTACTTTCTACCTGGGCATGATATCTGGTACAATTCGATATTGAATTTAGCTCTGGTATTCCCATCCGTACAAACCCAAGTCACACCCCGCCAAGAAAGCAATTTCAATTTATAGTTTCAGATTCACCCGCGATCACATACTGGACGGATAATTTCACGTTCAAATTACTAAATCCAAATTGATCATAGGGCGCGTGATTGGACAGACCGCGCCAATTCGGGTGGTATCGCATTACGGCGGTGTTACGCCGTGAGAGCTCCCCGAGTTACAATTCTCGGAGTAGTCGCTTCCTCTACCTCTAATTTCTGCCATTCTCCAGCCTCAATACGCGATTAATATATAGATGTGGATGGGTCCGTATGAAATCACGCAGAATTCAACGGGTCCAAATTCCATACCATTTGGAAATAAACTGCCTCATTCTTTGACGGATTTGAACAGACTCGTACTTCAAGATGTCAGTAGGAAAAAATTTCTGCAGCTGTTCAACCTTTATTCTAGACAGTGACTAAAAGTTCAACTCGGTTCAATTAATTACTGGCCAATCTTGTCAAAGTTCAAAGTTTTAACAGAAAAATCATGCAAATCCGTCGATTTCTTTCACATTTCTGTCTGACGGAAATGACAAAGTAATCTAAACTATTCGTACAAAAATTTGTCGAGAAAAATTCTGAAACGTAGATTTCTTTAAATGTGTCAAAGAAGCGACATTTTTTATTTACGAATGATTCGAAATTCCAATCCGTAGATACCTCTTATATATCTGTTATAGAATAATCAGTATAGTAATCAGTATTAGAAATAGGGATAGATTGGCGTCGAGTCAACCGTCATCCGTTCTTCTTCGCCGCCGTGTATCTCCACGTGTTTCACCCTTGCCGGTGGCTTTTTGCATTCTTGCGATTCAAACTGTAATTTTCCGAGGTCCCAGAGTGCTCGTGCAGGCTCCGACTTTACGACACCTCGTTCGCGTCCCGCCTACAGAGTACCAACCTTATTACATTCTTAGCTCGGGCTTTGGCTCAGGCTGGCGATGGCGCAGTTGTTCGATGAATTATTTCGTTGTTAAAGTAGCGTAAAAAATATTGTAGCGTACAATTTTGGCCGCGGGGTTCTACCGTGATAGGGAAAATTCAGTCCCAGGTCGGACTGCCGGTGAGTCTGCGGTAGCCTCGCGAGACAATGGAACACCGGGCTCTCCGTTAATTATAGTATTTTAGGGCCAAGTTTTAGCGGTTCCCATCCCTTGCCGTGCCATTTTAGACATCCGTACTTTTCGCACCCCATTTACTATGTCCAGTGATAAATGTTCGGGCAAAAATATTCCTCTCATGGTGTTTTCGTAAAGTTTTCATTCTCCGTAGGAATCGAGTATGAACTTGTAAATATTCTGAAGATTACTCTTATCTAGAGTCAGAGATATGCACGCAACAAGGGTGAAAATTTTTATCCAAAACCGATCAGCGGATAAATATTGTCAAGTTATAATATACATGCAGAATGAATGTACAAAGGCATGAGACGTGAAACGTTTTGCCAAATATACGAAAGTTCAGCTCCACGTTGTCGTAACAGTTTTAAAACGCGATATTCCCGCAGAGAATTTTCAACGTGAAGTTGAATAAAAGTTGTGTAACGATGCGTGAAATATATGAGAGGTTCGCTATCGTCTACCGCATGTATACGTAAACTACGAGGACTTTCAGGATAGAAATATTCACGCGAATTCTGAAATAAGAAACTTATAAAACGGAGACGTCGACAAGCCCATAACCGACCACACTTTGCAGGAATGTCGTCAACGATATTTGATCACGGTGAAATTTATGACAAGCAGGAAAAATTTACTGGTAGATATATAAGAGTATGAAATAACCGAGAAATGTTTCTACCGATTTTGCGCAAAATCTAATAAACTCTAAGTCTAAGGAATTCAAATCAGCTACCAAAGTCCATGCAAATCTTATAGAACTAGAGACTTTTCACACAAATACACAGGTACCGCAGACATCTACCAAGTCATCCACCCAAGATACAGTAAAAATTTGAAATTCATTTCGGGGATGTTGCACGAGTAATTTTCTCTCCTCCTCGAGCGACGAGCGAAAAATAAGTTGATGAATTTCTGCCAAAGCAATTGTACAGAGAATAACGAATCAGATAACCGAGGGGCTGGCTGCAAAATGTAGGCAATCGACCAGTAAAAGATTACTTATATATTGGTACTAAAAGTGTATTACTATGTAAAATAAAAGAAGACGAATCGTGTCTGTTTTATAGGGGAGAAATTTTCTGCCGCGCTTTCTCTCTCGCATCAACACCGAGAAAATCTTTTTCCAAAAGCTCTTGCGATCACATGTACAACGTACATAATATGCATACTATATTTAAAAAATAGTAGACGCAACACTCTTTAGGGCATATATATGGAGTGTGTGTAGAGTTAAAGAATTTCAAATCATACTGACCTAGCTACGCTAGTGTTACATAAAATCTGCATATTCTCTCAAACGTTTCACAGTCACAGCGTGTACGACTTTTTCATCCATGATGAAAGAATTTCACCACGTTTGGCTCTTCGTTTGGAATTAAATCGCTGTCTGTGCGAATGATTGCGTGGAATGCACTTGAGAGCTATACCGCGCTATCCTGGACAGCACTGGACTTTCACGAGTTCATACGATCTGCAGTATAGGCTTTCTATTACGCGTTTACGTAAGCTAGGTGTAAGCAATAAGTGCAGCCTGAAGTAAACGCTTGTTGTTAAGTCATCGAGTTGCAAGGATAAAGGATAATCTCTGTGTTTCAACGTCGACACGACAGCCTGCGTTATGTTTGCTAACTCCATTTACCGCTGATTGGCTCATCGATGTTCCGTGGGATCGGCTCGGATTCACAGCCGCAATTTTTACCCTTCGCTGTGAACTGCCTATGCATGAAGTCACGAGTTGTCCCTTTGCCATTTTCGGACAAAATAAATTCTGTTCTTTCCGTCTATTCTTCGAACTTTTCGTTTTATTGCAGGAATTTGACACGGAGAAATTAGCGAAATACGAGATCCCGTCATTTGGCATTCGCTTCAAACTTTGCGATCGATAAACGTAATCGGTTCGCGCCAATTTCGAACGGTTATAACCGCAGTGATTAAATGCATTCACGTTAAGCCTGAAGCTCCCTCGTGACACACCTACACACACACACACTGCATTGCCTGAGTGAAACGGACATTCGTCTTGAATCTGGAACATAGATTGTAGCCTGCCTTGAACCGAGGCAACTGTTATGCCATCGTTAATAACCCGCGCTCCGCAATTCGATAACTGGATTGCGAATGGTTGCTGATTCCGTGTACGTTGCACTCGGTATTACAACTGTTTTCCCGATGCAGATGAGTTCACGGCTCGAGTGAATGCATCTAATTACTCAACTTTCATATCTGGTGAATCACATTCACCTACCGGTCATAGTTTTAACGTGTTTGATAACGCGTTAAGAATTCGATCATACGCCGTAAATTGAAAATCAATTTTCTCTGATTGATATATTTACCTTTGATAAATGAATGATAAACGACTTTTTAGAGAGCTGCTTCACATTAACCGAGATATTTTACCGAGAACTTTGCAATATCATGCAAAAATTATAACGGGAGCAGTTTATTTTTCAGTGAGTCGTCATAAATGAATAATTATCCGACGGGAGGTACAGGAGTTGAAAATAAAAAAGTAAATGATGGAAACACACAATGTTGCCGCTTTACGAAAGTGTGGGATTGTTTAATTGTCTGTAAATGAACCGAGAAAAAGAAAGTGAAAGAGAGAGCTGAGAGGAGAGCACATCATTTTGTATTTTTCATTTTCTTCACCCCTCGGCAGATACAATGCTTTTGTTTTTACTGACGGAGTTCATACGTTGGATATTTATGCGAACCCTACTTTCAGACATAAATCATTCAGTACATGTAATCTCAGCGTGTAGTTACACGTTACAGAATTACAAATTGGTGTATTCGGTAGGTAAAAAGTACCTATTGCAGTGATTTGTTTTTCACCAAATTTTTGGAGGCATATTTTCAAAGTACCCGTCGTTGTTATATAAAACTTAATACAACTGCAAAGTACGGAGTTGCGTCGTCGCGTAATTAGGACTCGATTCTTACACTGCAAAGCTTTACCGTCTATCCAGTAAGCAAGCTTAAACCGGGCACAAAGTAATCGCGTTATTTATTTCCGACCTACGAAAGAGTAAAGCGGAACACAAACGCGAAGTGTAATTACAACTGGGAGCTTTTGTCGCGATTCCTCAAAGCGCGGTAGCTTTTCGCTCGTTTAAACTCTTCATTTTGGTTCGTTCATTTGACAATTTACACCGCGTCGTCACTCAGAGGCAATTCGCGCAAAATTTTTTCATCTGTCATGGTATATCAAGTTGGCTCAACATTATACGGGGGCTTAAGAGTCCCGAACTGCCGAAAGTTTCTCGTTAACTAATCGGCCTGTTTGTCTTTGTGCTTGCACTGCTTTGTGTTAACTCTATTAGCCATAAAGTTGAATTATTTAACAACATATCATTCACTTTTATACCTATATATTATACTGGCAAACTGTACGACCGAGTAACCTTCACCATATTTATAGGTTTGCGTAATTTCAAAGTTTAAATTCCTTTTTAACAACTGTTTATAATCCTCGTTTAATTTTCAGCAAAATGTAGATAATACACTTTGAGATCGTTTAAATTGTCTCAGTTTCATGAAACGTCTACGACTAAACTTTACTATAAACAGAGATTTTGCGAGCTGAAGTAGCAAGTATTATTTTTCGTTGTATCGAAAGCAAACGTGTAGCAAGAATATCGTGTACCTTCATGTCGACCTGAGAACTTTCCACAATCGTATGGTTTCCAACTTGACTTATACTTGCAAATTTCCTAACGATGGAATACAGCTGCTCGTCGGATCGATTGCATTTTAAACTTACTCGCGCTGTGCTCAACGTCTTCAGTTTTTTACCCCCGAAACTTTTCTTAAAAATTCCTCACGCCCCCCAATATCTGCATTTGCAATCCGTGTAAGCCTGCGGCTTCCATGGATGGAACCGCACCAAGGCTTGTTGGCATCGAGTATAATTTGGATCCGGTTGAAATTTGATACCAAGTGTGAGATACGTGGCTGTATCTAATATTCGAGGTCCGGTTTCATCTCGCGAGGAATGCTTACTGTAGAATTTAGCTGATACGGAAATTAGCCATTCGCAATGCTCTCCGTCCCAGCTTCATCCATCTTCCCATTGATTATTTGTATAGGTATGCTGTATTTAGATCTCCTCTTTGCACCCATAGAATTCAAATCTAATATATCTACCTATAATTTCTGTAAAAAAATGTCATCCCTAAATTCCCAAATATTCACACCACGTCGAACGTGAATATTGCCATTATATATGCCATTAATCTTCGAAAGTAACTAGGATTCTATAGGCTTTTTTACGGCGGCAAGAAAGTCCTTTAAGTTTACCTGCAAGAGTTTGTGTCTCGGGATTATATTGAATAAAGTTTAAAATATGGAGCACCAGTGACTCGCAATTTCTTCAGCTACAGAGTTCATTGTAGAATTCTCAATACAAATCAATGAGTAAAGTATTTTATAGACATAAATAGGCAGAGAATTCGAAGTAATCGAGTTACAGACTCTATGATAATGTCAAAAATGTCCAGTTTTTTGGTCATGATTTTCGAAAGTTTTCTAAGGTGATTTCATTCGAGTCTTCGCCTGCGAATAATGTCCAATCTGTAGATGCGTTTCGCTACTTTCCCCAGGCATGGAAATTCCATACACAGCGTACATCTAGTATGGATTATACTACCTACCGATCATACGCAAGTCACCGTCTATGAAAATATGCATCCGGGGCTTTGGTCGATCCGTCTGGACGCCAGACGATCCCGGATAAACCTGCAGCCAAAGTAATTCCGTATTCCCCGAAAGTACTACAGGCGATCACCTCACCCGACAAAGACTAACGTAACCGTGCTGCGGTACCTTGCGCAAGTTGAAGCTTGCAAATCCGCGAGGAAAGAAAGTTGAAAGACGTTTCATACCTGCGGCACATGCCTGAGTGCATCTTATACCGAATCCATGGTCAGACTTGTAACGAGTATCACAGAGAAATTTCACTCTCTCGCGTTTTTCCGATGATTAACGTAACGGAATGGTGGAAATTAATTCCAACCGCTTCCTTCTTTTCACTCTGAATACTTCCTGCGTTTAGCTCGCTTTTTCTACGTTTAGCTATCACCCTTATTTTTCTTCCACATATTACAACACCGATTGTTATTTAACGCATAATATTTCAAAGCGAAAGCATCGCCAGTCTCTCTCACTTTCCGCGAAAAGAGACGACGTCGAGAAGTCTTTGGCTTTCCCACTTAAACCGGGTCAGTGGGCTCCTCCGAGTGTTCGGTTAACAAGTTGTTGCGAACAAACGGGTCTTCGCACAGGCGGTGGTAACACGAGATAATCGAAAGTCCTTGAGGTGCCGGAGCTTAGCGTAATCCATCTTATCGTGTGTTTTTGGTTTCTTTTTACCCAAAAACCAGGCAACGAGACGCGGAGTAATTTTACGCGGTTTGTTCACTCGCGGTGAAGCAGCGCGTTAAAAATTAATGTACTTCTCAAGTAACGGAAGCTCGTAATAAAGATAGCTGAACAGACTTCGCTGGCCTGAAGGGAGCAGATTTTTGAAGAGTATCTCTATACGCTGTCACAATTACATCGCGCCTCACGTATCCACCGACCAGGTACAAGGTACCTCGTCCTCGTACCAGACAGCCACTACGTTTCGTCTCTGAATCCCTAGGTAAATTAATTTAGATCTTGAGGAAGCTTGCAAGCACAGCATCGATAAGACCCGAGTACTCACGGTCGTCTCTACAACCTGAAACGGGCATTAGGACAGCTTCCTGTGTAATCCTGGGGAGAGGAAATTTACGACTTGTATCCATTTAGCGCAGCCACGCGCTTGTTCTATACACAACGAGACGTGAAAGAAGAAAGAAGCTGCAAACAATCAGGAACGTATAAAAAATGGAGTGAGCAACTACAAACCGAATGTTACAACTCCAACTCAGATAGCCGTCATGAAAATGCGATCTTCGTAAATTTTGTATCCGTATAAAGGGGCAGTGGGAACAGTAACCCCAGCTTTATTGCGATCAGCGTTACCGCATCAGCGCGGGATTCGAGTAGCCTCGATATTCACTGCCCTTTTTATTTCCGGGAAAAAAATCTCTACCCCGTAAAAACTCCCTCGGACATTCCACCACCGCAATATAGGTATAATACACTCTCCAGATCCGTAAATTATTACAAAGGGGGTATATTGCGGGGATGAAAATGCACAACGCCGCAATGTTTTCAGGGTAAAAGTTTATTCACAATTAATAGAACGCCTCGGTTTTAAACTACCATTACTGGTATATTCGCGGTTAGTCGCAGTTACGAACTACTGCTCCGACTTCTGTTATACCCAGCTGTGCCAATTTATTCCCGTAGCTCGAATATAATGTTATTATTTTGCGAAACAGAGTACATAAAAAAAAAAAATACATCAAACGAACCTCCACGCAAATCGTCGAGCATTCGCGATCATCCCAACCACGATTTGCAAAACTACATTTTTATATTGCTAAAAATTAATGGGAAGGTTGTTCGGTGACTTGCACTGAGAATTTACAGGAATGGGAGGAAAAAATTTTTTTTTTTAAAGCTCAGGCGGGTTTGAATCGAGCAAGTGATCAGTGGGCCGGAACTCACGTGAAAGTAAAGATGGTGCGGCAGAACGGAGCGTGTCTTGCGACGTGAAATGAATCCCAGCAGCCTCGAGGCTTACCGGAAATGGGAGTGGCCGCGATTGGTCCTTCTACTTACGACAAGATGTGCACCTTCGGATCCAGCCAGGGAGAATAATCGTTCGCCGGAACAGACTTCACCTTGGCGATGTGAATTTTCGGACCTGCTGAGCTGTGCGTCAGGTTTCCCTCCCTCTCGACTCTGTCGGCAGTCGCCCTCAGCATCGAGGTTACAGAGACGCGTTTGCAGGATCCAGGTAGACAAAGACCAAGGAAAATCTGACGGGTCTGCGGAAAGAGATTAGATATTTTTATTGCAGAGACGGAATGGTCGTATGAGTCTGAAATTTTACGGTTCACCCGAAATATTTGACGTGGTAAGAAATTGTAATGCTCTATTTTAGCCTTCTTCAACGTTCAGTTTAGTCTTTCCCAAGCCTCCCTGAGAGCTCTTTCGTAAAATTCAAACTCCTTGCCTTCTTCGAGTATAATGCTTTTGGGCGATGGGGATACCGATAAACAGAGTATTTGAGTAAATTTTGAAAAATCTCAGCGTATCAACCATGTGATTTTATTTGACCAACAAAATATTTCACAACCATGGTTCTGCTCAAGCAACTTTTTTTCTACCTTTACTTTTCATGTTCTTCTTTAATTCGCTTTTATTTTATTTAACAATCTACAAGCCCTGTAAAATGAGGTCAGGGCTCCGCCGACCTTTTTTCCTGCTAGAGGTGAATCATGGATCCACGTTAATCTTTCGTAGGTTCTTAAAGTTTCATGCAATTTTTATTTCCTTCGTAAACCTGCCGATTAGGAATGAGTATCAACGGGAAAATTTCAGGGCTCAAAGTCATTTGAGATTATTATTACACTGCTGAAATTTAATCTCCATTTTGTTTGTAGTTACGCGGAGCTAGAAATTTGGGGAGATTGTATTTTATTCCAGAGCATAAAACCAAACGGGATAACTTATGGTATTCGTGTAGTATCATATCGATGTTACGAGTTGCTGCAAAGAAGATTTTTTTCCTTACCGAGGATGCGAGATCGGTGGGCAAGGTCAAGTACATTCGGGCGACGTGAAATTGCACGGGATACGGAGGGGAATCCTCGGGCTGACCGGGAGACTTAATTTCTCGGTCCGCGTTGTCCAGTTCTCTGCAGAGAGTGCTCGAGCCGAGCCAAAAATCATTTCCAAAGTGGAACTGGGAGGAGTAACGACCACTGGCGTCAGACACTGTGAGAGCAAGAGAAAAACAAAAAACACAGGTAGGAAATAAGAGAATGAAAAGCAAGCAAAAATCCTGAGAATTTCCATAATGAACGAATACATTCCCGGCACCAACTTCAGCTCCGCACCTCGTTTTAAGAATAATTTACTTTGCTAATTTTACCGTCTTGATTTGAGTTTGTCCAAACAATGTGTATATATATATGCATGTACATAGGTATATTTACCCTTCGCTTCAAGTTTCACCGCGCTTTCACACCATAAAATTAATTCACTCGGTCAAAGTTTCACCCCTTTCATTTCTGGTAATTACTCCCGTAGATTCTAACGAGTTCTCAACTGTTCGCGTTATTTTTACAAAATAGAAGGACTACTTTTTTCTCACCATCTGATAAAGGTGATAACATTTCTCTAGGGCTGCTTCACGGCATAATAAAAAGAAAAAGTATCGATAAATGTAACGCGCCGTTAAGCCTTCAGCCCTGATCTCACGTTCATTCGAGAAACCTCAAAAACGTACCGCGACGTACGACCACTCATATCATCATTCATACGAGCTTTGCCAAGACGTACGAAGCACTTTTGGATAAACGAAATGGGCTTTTACTAGACTGGCGTCTGAATTTTCGCTTCCAAAAGTAACGCGTCATAGTTCGGAGCAAAATACTGTAGAATAAAAAAATTTCCGAATCAAATTTCGTTCCTGTGATTTCTAATTAACGTTATCGACGGTCTCAGTTTTATTTAAAAAAAAAATAGATATATTATAACGAAACAAAATTCTCAAACAACTTACGCGTGAAATATTTGCGTTTAAAAATTCTCATAGAGAAATTTATAATAATAATTATTATACGTGACAACACGAAGTGGTAAAAATCACCATTTTAAAGTGATTCACACTGATCTATCACTCCGTTTTTAATAAAAGAATTTCAAGGCTCGCCTTTCCTTCAGAACTTTGATTATGCGCCGTTTAATATCACTCCAAAAACTTTGCAGTCCCGTTTTTCATGCTATATTCCTCTCGGGGGCTGCATAAACACACGTGTATGATGAGGCTACCTTTTTATATCAAATGGGATATACGCGCGAATAAATTTCACTATCCTACCGTCTCTGATATGGAAATTAACGTAGATACAGCACCAGCTATTCCCACCGCGAATGTAAAAATAAGAAAAGAAATAGACATTAATTTTTTTCTGGGATGCAGCTGTCTAGCCGTTCTCGCATTTTTCACACCAAAACCTTAGACACGCTAAAACAAATTGACGAAATTCATAAACCTTGTTTTCAAGTTGTTGCTATCATGTTCGCACGACTCACAATCAGCATTGTTACAGCAGACGATAAATGGCGCAAGCTTGCGCCATATCGACGCTTCGAAGTAGGTGTCTTTGGTACGAGGTGAAAATAACAATGACACTTTCTTCGTGCAGATACGTGACGATTGTTTCAGAAGTGAGCGAGTGCGAAGAGACTCGCGAATTTCATCCTTTAGCGCATGTATACATTGGCCTATATCGAGATTTCCGTCGATACTCATGCAACATCTGACTCTTCTATACGCGCCTTTTTCCACCCTTATTTTCTCCAATAATCTCCGGCTGTGTGCCAATACATAGCCGAGCGTTTTGCCCGACTCGAAATATTCTAGAAGGGAATCTTTTCAGTTATCTGAAAAGTTTTCTCGTTTATTAAAAACTATCGAACTAAGATATCGAGTTGACCAGCTGCCAGCTGGTTCGCGGGCAAATATATAAAAAGTTGCAACTGCTAAATGACTTGAAACTTTTTTATCCAGCAAAAGGCCACCGTAGGTATAAACACTCGGAGACGAATTTGTGTTTTTTTTTTTTTTATCAAAATCTATTTGCAAACGCATTTAGTAGAACATTTTTTCTAGGTGACACTATGTTTCGATGGAAATACCAAAATCAATCAAATAATTGCTGTGAGATGACACAAGTCGAAAAGGATTGTCTTCAATTTTTTTTTTTTTTTTTTCATTCAATTCTTACATTTTTTGGTCTCCGAATAATTTTTGCCTCACAACCGATTCTTAACCAGCTAATTTTCCGATTAATTAGTACCTCAGAAACTCGCATAACACAATCGGCGATCGATACTTTATCTGGACGACATTTATTCTGCGGAATCAGTAAACAGCTACAGATGCATGCGAGTAACCGCGTAGAGTTGACGTAGAAATTCGATACCAGGTATCCGCGTGAAGCTCGGCTGGGAAGTTGGCAGGCCTCTCTTGCCAAGAGTTCATTGCCAGTTACGTAAAATTACCGGTTAGCAATTCCGCTTGATTTGAAAAGTGCACAGAGTGTAGAAAGTGTGAACCTTCGACTTAGCTGCAAGTGAAATTAAACGAAGCGACGTGAATGGCTTTGAATATATGTATATACGTATTTTTCTTGCCAAGCAAACCACACGTTGCTGAATTTCGTCGACATCTCTTATTACGGACTGATTCCGAAACCGCCCCAACGATTTTTCGCATGACGCAAGACAAAAGGTTCGTCGCTCTCCCTTCGTTGCGTTGCCTCCGTTAGAGTAATCGCGGCGAATTCATTCGGGAATTTTCCCCGTGATCGGGAAATTGGTTGTGTGTACTGACAGAAGGAAAATCGATCGAATGAAGCGGCGATCGTTGACTACTCGGGTTCTGATTAAATTTAGCCCGAGCACTCTCGAACTCATAAAACCAAGTCCCTCCACCCGTTTGAATTCGTTATAACTTTGATATTCACTCGCCGTACTGAATTGAAACGTCCGTCAAATTGCAGGACGTGCATCGAGCCGCGGATCTAACTGGGTTAAATTGCACAGCCTGATCGGCTAAAAGTGCAACGAAACTTTCTCTGTTATACTATGCATAACTCGACCCTATCGCAACGTGTTCCAAGTTCCAGGCCTTCGGAATACCAATATTACATTCCACCCCCGAAACGGTCCTCCTTTCCCTCGCGTGTTATACATTTTGGGAAAAAAGAAAGAAAACAAATTCCCCTCTTGCTTTCTTCCGTTTCCTTTCCGCGCCGTTTTTCTTTCATCATCCGAACGAATAACTGGACCATAAAAATAATTACTCGAATCAGTGAGGAACTCGGCAATGGCGGTTCTTTCCCTACGAACAAGAAGAGAAGCCAGGCTTGCGGAAATTTAATGAGATTGACGAAGATTTCCTCCAACTCACAAGTTCGTATTGCACAAACCTGCGGACAGGAATAATAACATATAATCACTCACGTTATTTTTAACAACCGTTCAACCAACCTGTAATTTTGATTACGTGTAACCGTCAAGTGACTGGTCAAGTGGTGATCTTCTGACGTTCCTAAGTAAAGAATGAATTGTGTAACCGTTGAAAGCGATTCAAAGCGGAACGCAAGGCGTCGTTCAGAGATTATTGCCCTCGTCTTTTGATGCAATCGAAACTATCGAATAGGATGACACAAAAAGACATTGATGAAACGTTAATGGACCGATTACACCTGCAGGGTGACGCCTTGGTGTGAGGCAGTAATGCTTCTTGAAATCACCCTGATGTTTCATCACATTGCATTGCAGTGTCTCAATGTCCGTTTCACGTCTGACCGAACAGGTAATGGTAGCTTATTAGTTCGGGTAATCATTGTACCGATGAAACATGAGCGACAAGAAACTTCGTTACAATACCTGTGGCAATCAATTGATTAAATTTGCCTGAATGTCGATTCTCACTGACTCAAAGAACAAAGAGATGAGAAAAAAACGTGTGAACGGTTAAACTTTTTTCACTTACTTTTGGCAGCCCAGAGGCTGCCGTTCCTTAGGGAGTGTAAAAACATATCCATGTCGCTTCTGCAATTTTCACTCAATTTCCCGGGGATCTTTTTCCATTTCAAAGGATCGTAAAGATCTGACAGCCACTGAATGCTGTTCGCCGTTTTAGCCAATTTCTCCTCCATGAAATCCAGATCCAAATCCCTGTCTATCTTCACGTCTTTCTCGGCTATCGTAAGGTATTTTTTCCAGTCTAGTTCCGGGTTGTTTTTAGCAAATCCCACCAACGGTTTCCTATCGACAACCACGTCAGCTGTTTCCGTAAAGTCTTTCGATGAATTGTAGCTTGGAGTTTCCGGTGAAATTGAGCGTGTCAGACCAGGCTTACTGAGTCGTAATATGTTCGATTCATTTTCCGTCAAAATTATCGCGACGCATTGAAACCCTACAAACAGCAACACGGCGTTTTTCAACAGAGCCATCATTTTGCTTTCCAGCCGCAGATCTTCTGCCGATCGACTCTATAGTTTTCCACGATTCCCAAGCACGCGATCAATTTCCTCTTTCTAAATTTTCACTGAATTCATTGTCGTCATGCAATTTTCTCATTCGCGCATCAAGTGCTGCAATGTTCGCGTAAAAAAAACAAAAAAAACTTGTTATTAGTATCTGTCCCTTGTACGCAGGTGTTTTTATATTCCCTCTACCGTTACCGCAATTATTCTCACCCGCGCATCTAAATTACTCAGAGTTACTCGGTGTACGTTCGAGATCTACTTAACGCGTTCCTCTTGAACACTCCACGCTGTAATTAATTTTTTAAATCCAATTTAATTCAAGTTTTATTTTCTTAACCACTGAATTACTTTTCTTGTAACCAGTATTTTATTGTCTTTGGTTCATTGACGTGGGTAATTCCACGACGAACTGCTTCAGGCGGGATGTCATCTCTTCTCAATGAACTCACTTTACAAACAATCGGTTCTTGCTTCGCGGTGAGATTATTGTTTCGCTTCTAACTAATTGGATGTTAACGCGAAAAACGACACAGTGCCAATGATTTGGTGAAAGTCTTACTTGAACTGCATGTGCAGGTTATAGCATACGCACTGCATCGAACGCACTGACATGCAGTTGCATCGGTCCAAGCCGTTCCCCTTCCCCTGCATAGATGCATTTCTCTCTCTCAAGTCTGCAGCACAGTTTCCTTAAGAACTCGCCTTCTGTGAGCATTAAGACTTTTCCGCCACCTTCTTCCTCCGCAAGTCTATGCTCTAGAAGCGAAATGTACACCGCTTGCAGGTATGACGTAGATGCGGCGCTACGTCCAGCAAACCAAGTAATACGGACGCTCCGTTTCTCTAACGTCAAAAGATGTTATTTATTATACCGCAGTAGTCGAGTGAGAAAATCTAGCGCAATATTATGAAATCACCCTTGGCCGAACCAGTTAAGGTAAGTGTACCAGTTATTGACACGCTTAGACCTAATTATTGACCCTTTTATTTTTCAAAAATAGAAACTGACGGCAAAAATTGTGAATTTCTCGATGACGAAAGCCAATTGCTATAGGGTTAGACACTACAAATTTATTTTTTGGTAATTTTACTTAATAAGAACTAATGATCAAACAGATACAACCAAAAATGATCAATAATTGGGACAGGGTCAATAACTGGTACATTTTCCTTATGAGAATATCAGCGTAGAATATGTTGTGCAATGGTTTGATAGATTCGACAAATAGAAAAAAATGTTGGTGCAGTTTGGTATATCAATTATATTTTCTAGTACAACGGTGGGAATGAACGACCGACAGATAGGAGGAATTATACCAGTTAAAACTCGTGTTGTGAGCTTACGAATCATAAGTAAATGGAAACGACGTTTAGCCGTGCGTGAAAACTCGTCTGCATAACCCGTCCATCAAATTTAAGCGTTCGCGATAAGAACAACGTTAACCAGGAGTTACACGGTTTGTTGTATAATCCGCAAGCTCACGACCCCAAACCGGAGTGGCAGTCTCGACGGTGTTGAAAAACAAATGATTCGCCGTTGATTAAACGTGCCGGGGCTAACAAAGTAAACCAGCGATTCAAGGGAGGCAGATATATATAAGCTACATTCCACGTCAGTCGGTCCCTCGTATTCCTGTTCCAAGCTCACGATCAGCTGCCTGCCCGCTTCTTCTTGAGACGGGGGAAGTCGTTCCACCATGGCATAACATCGTCTTACCTCCTGACAGCAACAGTGGATTTAAACTATTCAAGGTGTACATTTCATTGTACGAATGATACAAATTTGCCACAGTTCTCTGCGTTACGGCAGTTTCAATTTCACTTCCAAACCCCATAATTGAGGGTGTCATGCCACGTCCATATCGTCGTGGCTTCCAAACTGAAGTAAAAAATTGGAGTCCCAGTCAACAGATGATCGCGCAATTGAAGCAGTGGCAAGGTGTTATAATCCTCGTTATCTTATCCTCGTATCGTTAGACGTACTCGCTGGTGTCTAAGGAGCCGTGTCCAGGGATGTGGCAAAGAATCTTTCGCCACGACATGCGGCATCGTTAACTGGGGAGATTACTTTTCTCTTATCTTCTCGAGCCTCGAGGACGGTATTAAATTTATCGTACTATCGCTTCACGGCTTCGCCACCCTAAGGGATCTGACATATCGCACCCTTTAGTATCGACCCACGGCCAGGCCGACGGTAAATCAGAGTCTCCTGAACTAGTGATGTGCTTGCATCCCGTTTGAGTACTGCAAGTAAACGGGCGGTGTAACGTCTGCGGGGGAAAAGCTGCGAGTGTGTTCAATATTCCTCGAAAGAGTGTCTAGACTCTGGACGATTGTTGGGTACAAATCACGATGATCGATACTGCTCTTGGCTAGTCAGGGAGACCGTCTCTTTATCGCTCTGTATCGTCTACACGCGACCCTGCAGAGACGCTCGGGCTTTAACACGAGATTACATTGTTTCTTGATGGAAGGAGAACAACAACCCATACAGGGCATCTAGACGGGCAAACGTCGGTTGAATGGGTTATCGATATCGCAAATCATCTCCTTCCCAAGCAACAGTTTCGCTTGTTACTCTTTCGTTTCACCGATGGTTTTCTCTTTTCATGGAGTCGTTTACTTTTTACCATCCTACACTTTACCCTCGTATTTTGTGAAAGTCGAAGAGTGAGGAAAGGTGGGATAGGAGAATTTTCTGGCTCACTAAAGCATACAATTTTTTCCCCTGTGGTAACTCACAAAATTGAGTCGTCATACGGTTATTCTAAAATTAACAAAACGGATGTTAACCTTTTCACTTTACGAATCAGCGATTTACTACTTTTGTCGCGTACATCCACGCCTGCTTTCTGCTTTCTTAGTCTCTGATCAAAGCTGCGACGCTTGCGCAAAAAGTTTAGGATTCCGAGAATGATCAATCTCACGAGGGTCCATATTAATCGGTGTTTCACCTTCACCCGTGAACGTGCTGTGACATCGGATTAAGCCACGACTAATCTTTGCAGCGCAAGAGCAACTCCCTTTAAACCTCCTTTTGTGCAGGGGGCTTAAGATGTGCCGGCACGATCGTATAATACGCACCCTAAAGGGCGTGGGCATTTTGCTCATGGTTGGCTCATCTATGATCAACCCAAGCCTGCTCGTTTTCTAGCCTGACCCTGAAGTTTCCGAATCCCAAGCCTCGTTAGTTCAACGTAAACTATCTATCGGCTAAAGGTCGATAAAATTATCAAGAACTTCACTTCAGAGGCGTTGAATCGATAGCAGCTTGTTAAATTTGAAGGAATGCAAGGCGAACGTATTCTTCTCAATTAACCCTTGTTATATGGTTTCTAGTATACGTTGGCTGTCACATGAAGTCTTTCGCTTCTTACCCGTATTTTGGCTATTTTTAGTGCTCTGAAAATTCTGAAAAAGTTCATACATGTCCTCCTAGGCGTCTAGTTGTAGTTCACTTAATTATTTATTTGGGAGCGCCTTCTAGTTTACAAAACATACACATAACAAGAAATCACTCGAGCACGAAAAAACCCATGTGACAGGGTAAAGGTTAATCAGTCCAATGGGTTTGCTGGATCTGATTTCACAGGACTGAAAGAGAGCTTCCATTATAGCTAGAGGTCAGAGGTGAACAGTAACTTTTTATCTCGAGCTCGAGAATATGATCCCTATTCTCGTTACGTACCTAACGTTACAAAAATGAATTCGATACGTCGCAGAATGAACCGCCAACTCGACTCGTGGTTTGACCTTTGCAATAACAAAAGTCGTGGTTCGGTCGAAAAACTAATCCTCGAATGTAAAAAGTGTCGTTAAATGTGCTTGTGCGTAAAAGATAGTGTGGTCCCAGGAATATATTTTGAAATTCATCGATACCACCATCAGTCGGGCATTGGATGCGATGTAAGAAGCTCAAATAAATTCGGATCTGCTTCTCACCATTCTCAGGCCTATGAATAAAAACTTCCGCGGCACGATTGTCACGCATTGATAACGAATTTCATGACAGAAAATTTCAAGCGTTTGTACCGAAAATATTGGAATTAGGTACTTGAGGATTATTTGCTTGCGATTCCCCGTGACGAGTTCAGGAAAGTTTACAGTATCAAAGATCACTGATCACGTTTCAATCGTGCTATGACTTCCCGGACGTAAATCCCGCTCTCGTGATCAAAGCCAGTCAAGTTGCCATCGGTTCCAAGAACAGACAGTATATCGTCACTTGCAAATATTTATCTGATCCAGAGATAATTGTCCTCTCCTTTGTCCCCGCCAAAAGCACATTAGTCTGCATAAACTATGCTGTCGCTGCTGATTATTACTAATACGCAGGGCGCAAAGGAGCATGCCCACGAAACTTGTGTAAGATTTTTCTCATTACGTTTTCACCTCGATTGTATTTGTTTTTTTTTTTTCAGTTCCAAATTTAAGCAGCATCAGATAATGTTTGTTTTACAAATTTGACTGCCTATAGGTACAAGAAATTACCCTTCACGACCATGAAAATAGATAAGCACAACTGGGAGAAAATCTATTTGATGATACATTCAATAGTAGATTTAATAGTAGTAAATAGATGAAAGTGTTCGACGTACAAATTTACTTGACATTAGCAGACTTTGATCGGAGTACAAGGCCAATTTATCTTTATAAATTACACGAATATCAAGCTGGCATACAGTAACAATATCAACTATAAACATATAGGAGAAGATATTTGGAACCTCTAGGTGACCCTGGTAACCGAGAAAGATATGGAGGCCAGGGTGGTTTCACCAAACTCAAAGAAATCCCGTCACATCAGACTGACTGTTTCTGGTGACCACGATATACAGACTAGGAGCATGTCCGACGTATCTTCCGCCTCGGAAACCTAGGTAGACGAGTTTAGCAAAGTTTCGCCGACTAAGGCAGAAACCGAGGAAGTTGTGGAGGCCAAGGAGGTCGACCAGAACATATTAAGTTTCAGAAGCCAGCGTAGCAAATAAGGTGGGGTTACAGCGGTCATCCGACAGTTTTATTTGTAACACGTGATATAGAAACATAGTAAACACATTTTTACAGCAATTGGAAATAATGTCATTAACCAACCATATTTAGTGCCATTCTTGTGCCTGTGTATACGTATTTTGTGCTTGTATAACTTCGTTTAGCATGTGTACACCGTTTATACTTGCAATCAGAGCAATTTGTAACAGATAATGATTCAGAGTTTCACCAACATTCTGTGCTTATTGATCGAGGAAAACTGCGTAAGATTAGGATAGAGTATAACAAAGTTGGGCCTTTGTTGTACTTTGAGCCACTTTAGCCTTGCATAATACGCCTTAATATGATATAATTTCCTGACATTACAGACAAATCGCACACGCGCGTTGACCGCTTGTCGCAACCGAGTATCCTCGACTGCGGTAATATCAGGCAATACGATTGAGCAGTAGTCGAAAATCCAGAAAACAAGAAAAGAGCCCAGCAGATGATGAAGGTTAGTCGTAAAAGCTTGCTCACTCGCCCTAAGCTAACGAAGCGTTACGTAGACTCGATTTCTTATACTCCTAACCTGCTTGCGCCAATTAAGAGTCAGCCTAACATGAAGAGCAAGATTTTTCGCCAGACTTACGTAAGAGGTAGGGATACCAAGTGCTACGATTTCGAGTATCCGAGTCGTGTATTCAACGTATTGATAGTCCGAGCAGAATACATTCTCGTTTATTCTTGCTACACGTTCATCTATACGAGAGGGTGGACAACACGCACAGATTACTGAGGTACGCCCGAAGTTACAGAAAACCAGTGCGAAGTTTGAGCAGCCTATGTGCGACCCTTGAGATGTGACAAGAACCGTTGTAATCTCGAACCAGAAAAGTTGAGAGACGCTAATTTTTCTATCACTTTCACATGATCAACAGTGATCAAGTGATGTGAAAATAAGTAAGTGACAAAAAAAGTGTGTAAGCGTCCAAGGCATCTGCGCGTTATTTGATTATTCACGCTCCTTCTTACTCGAACGATCAAGTCGCAGTCAGCGTGACTCGGGTAATCGGTAATCCGCACAATGGGTTACCTACGTAAATTGTTACCGAAGCAAATTCTCAGCTATTACTGGTGACTAATAGCGTTTTTGTACTTCGATGAACAAGTGGTGCTGAGTAAAGAGTTACTTTGTTCGAAAAGTGATTACTGGTCTTATCATCGTGCTCCGTCAATACTGTGTAAGAAACATCACGTCTTTACTTAAAATTGAAGCCTGTAACGATGGTATTTATGAAATGCATTAGTCCATGAGGTAAGACCTGCTGATACAAAAAATAACGATTATTAGTCAGTAGGTTGTAAAGCTTGTAAAAACTGTTGGCTACCTGAAAATCGATTCATGCAAATATGAATGTCACGCTGTCGTTTATCTGTTAGGAATACATCGCTTTGACAAAGCGTTATTATCTTTTTGTAGAGAATTATGATTTTTAGAAGATGAATCCGTGCGGTGGATTGGAATATACCTAGTAGACCATTGTACAGACATCACCTTTTTGTCGTAAAAAAGTACGTCTCGCACATTGCTCTTGGTGTTCCATAACCTGTGTGATTTTCGTTGAAGACAAGTTCGATATTTTTACTCCGTAAAGCTTATTCAAGTACAGAAAAAAAATGCAGTAGATTTTCATCAAAGCCTGTAACATCTGACGTATTTTGCGACAAAAGCTTGGTACAAAGAATATACATTTCCACCTTGAATAGCCCAAGAAAGTGATTAAGGAATCGGGAAACTCCGGCTTGCAATTAGTTAGAAGTAAGAACCCTGACTTATAGTCCGAGTCCATTGTTCTGGAACACATTCAGGCAAAGTGATATACGCGGTTAACGCTTAGCTACGATATAAAACGAGAAGACCAACAGCGCGAGAAATTGCCTTCGAGGTGGATACAATATTACCCCGTCTGTCAATTCTGGTAATAAATTCGAAAACGATATCGCACGTTGAGGGTTATCGGCAACTTTTTTTTTTCAACAAAAATAAAAATGAAACAAAAAACGATTCGCCCAAGACAGTGATTGATACGTGAACAGCATCGCCGCCGTCGGTTCAATCACGAAATATTTCAAGACTCGAAACCGCGGTGCGAGTCCGCCGTGTCGAACCTCTTCGTGCGGAAAATGGGTCCAATATGTTCGCGAGAAAGGGTCGATATCGGTTCATCGGTACCATCAAGTGGCGAGGTTCACTACGCTCCTCGTTCGAAACCCTTTCGAGTGTCTGTCTTACAGCCACTTATCTCTGTCGTCTATTGCTCATGATGGAGGTTGATTTCGAGTCCAGATATCTGAATTTCTGATAGTTAC
This sequence comes from Neodiprion pinetum, assembly GCF_021155775.2. Classification (NCBI taxonomy): domain Eukaryota; kingdom Metazoa; phylum Arthropoda; class Insecta; order Hymenoptera; family Diprionidae; genus Neodiprion; species Neodiprion pinetum. Next base: position 33,635,691 of record NC_060234.1, read on the forward strand.
ACGAATGCCGATGCAAAATTGAACCGATTTGACAGTGACCGCTGACTGCATCTAGATTTACAGGCATTTACTCAAAACCGTGAGAACCATTCCCCGTAACCACGACCATAAACAACTGCATTCTGAATTATATCCTCGTTTATTGATCGCTGTGTTCTCTGTACCAACTGATTCGATACCCGGTGTTCAACGCACCTCGCAAGAAGTGCGTTGAAAACCATTCCTCTGTAAATGATATTTCGTACTTACATTTCCGTGGAGCCGATTAAGCATACGTCATTTCATGCGGTGCGCTGTCTTGCAGACGCGTTGGATCACGGCGCAAATCGCGAAATCCTGCATCCTCGTTACGTCTCCTAGATCCAGCGCCCATTCATTATTCGGTTATTAGCTTGGACGCACGTATGCTGCTTCCTACGCGAGCACTTCGCTGCACTGCCGTATGTCGAACCCATAAATACGTGTTACGGGTATGATACTCGTGAGTAATCTAGCGACGAAGGATCAGGCTTAATCAGGCCACCGTCATGATTGCGGAATCAAGGATAATCAACCCCTTCCATAAACGGCGGTTTGCCTTTGTTTATTTGGAAAAATGTCGTTTCTATTTGCTAAGTGGAATCCATTGAGTACTCGCCACTTATATAGAGGTATATATGCATATGCAGGATGTGAACTTTGTTCGAAATCGAAAGCAGCTAGACACTCGATCAATGTGCAAAACTGTTCCGCTATCGCGTTTTCTGCCGGTTCAATGGTGCTCGACGAATTTCCGTGCTCTCGAAGATAAAAGTTCACGAGAGTATCGAGTTGCACCTACCGTAAACTCTCCACTGCATTTTACCCTTAGATTTCGCGGTTATCAAGACAGCGTCGAATTCTCCTGCCAGGATGTCACTCATGTTTGTTGTACAGAAATGTGTTGAATAAATTGCTTGCATGGCGGCTGAGCAGACAGATACTAACTCGTATCTGTACATCGCGTATGCACACAAGTCCTTTTTGAACCTGTCTCTCTCTATTCCCGCTTGAGAAACCACGTAGAATGCTGCCCAGCTGACTTTGTCCGCCTCATATCGTTATACGGTTTCACGGTAATTAACTGGGAAGTGCAGATTAAAATTGACGAAGGATGAACGGACTTGGCCGAACGAAGAATTAGCGACAGCACGCGGATACAGAGCAGCTGTTGAAAATATGAATTCTGTTATAATTTAGAGTTGACAAGCTCAGAATTTAAAATTACCCTAAATATACAGGAAGAATAATGTTGTTCCTTTTTTTATCGAAGTAATGATGTAAGCTAAGTAAAAATAATCTGGAAACTATGACGGCAAAAATTTCAAAATCATCATACATCATACATCATATATCATACATACATACGTAGTATTGAAGTTCGAAACCAAAGTTTGGATGTTCGGATATTCAGAGAGTGACGTCACTCAAAATTTTTTTTTTCTTGATGTTATCGATCTATAGTAATCGTCGACGACGGAAATTCCTCAGTCTGGAACTAACCGCGCAGTTGAGCGGACGGATGAGAATCGCGCTCCGCAGATTTCGAGTACCGGGTACTCTATCTCTTGGATCCTGCGCTCTGGGTCCGCTACCTGGTGAAACTTGACCTCCAGGACAAGCGCTGCGTAGTTTCTGCCCTCCAGGTACGCTACCTGACGAAACTCTACTTCCAGGACAAACGCTCCGTAGTTCTGGTTGTCCAGATCCTCCACCTGGTGGATCTTGACATCCAGGAAAAGCACTCCGTAGTTCTGGCTGTCCGGGTTCTCAACCTGGTGACTTTTGACCAAGCGCTGCGTAGTTTCTGCGCTCCGGGCCCGCTACCTGGAGAAACTCGACTTGCAGGACAAGCGCTCCATGGTTTTGGCTGTCCAGGTCCCTTACCTTGTGGATAAGTAAGAACGTGTTAGGAAATTTATCCAAGAATAGTGCACAAATATTTTAACACTGAAATCGTACGTGTGTTACATTAAAAAAAAATTGTTTTCGACGGGATTTGAGCTTGTTAAATTTGTATCAAAGGTCATCATTCAGGCAACGATCTAGAATCACTCACGTTTTACTAACTAACATCTTTGAATTATTGACTGAATATGTACCAACGCGAAGCCGACGAAATGTAGGTGCATAAAAAAATTTAATCTTTACGCTGCACACCTCCTGTGATGGTAACAGTGGTTTTACACCGGAGTCGCTGAAGACCCCAAACAAAAATCATTGCGTAGAAATTATTCAAGTATTAATACATGAAGTATTAATCCCAGACATTTGAGCTTCGTTTACATTGATATTAACATGAGGACGTCTTTTATATTTCATTATTTATCTTGGATCGAATCAGATTGTTTTGGATGTTTTTCATATAGAATTCACGGTGAACAGACCGTGGGGTTGTTTTGACCCCGGTGTACAGCCTAAAGGTAATTGAATCTCACCCAATAAATGATGTCAGAAATTAAACCACTGTACTTTTATAACTTTTATTTCTTTGCCACCGGCTCATGAATTTACAATTGCGAACAAGCTGTAACGAACACAGGCACGCGCCCTGCTTTATTATGCCGTGAAGTTTTTACCTTATTATCCACTTTGCACTAATTTCTAAAACACGAGTTTCATAACAGGCAAATGGTATTCGCCGATTCCCATCCACGTTCCGCGGTGTAGAAGCTTTTAATTAAATTTGCAGGGAATATTGATTTACCAATATTGTGTAAGCGTGTTATACTCGGTATATAGGAATATGTTTTTCAATTTTTTAGCCCTTTGACCCCCCCCCTCGAGGCTTTGCTTCAGGTCAGAGGTAAATTGGTGTTATTCCCTGTTTGTACCAGTGAAATCGCGAATTTACATTCCTTCGGGAATCAATGCATGTCCGGCTAATATTATACGAACAAAGTTTGTTGCCGGCGCTCTATTTCGATCAATAATGGACGTCGAGAGCCCTGGTTAAGAACAATGCTGTGAGTACGTTTGTTACAACTTTTGATATTTCAATATAATTTAAGTCCATTGGTCTGATTTAAGTTTTTCAATTTTGAAAAATTGTAAATGTATACGATGTCGGTGGACATATTCTGTTTAAATTCACGAATTAGAGATTTGCAAAGATATTCCGACAGAATTTATAGAATTGCAAACTCATCAGAAATAAGAATTCGTCAACAAAATTATTCGAAACAATCGCAAAATCGTAAAATGATCAAAGAAAGTATGAACGAATTTCACAGAAAACTAGCGTTGCTCTAAAAATCATCCAAGTTTTGAACTTATCACTGAAACCTCTTTACGTGGAACGCAAATTAAATTTAACTCATTCGATTTCCGTAACACAATCGAAAAAAAAAAAATAAAAAATACTCCGAACTAAATTGAATCTCGCAATTTGTAACCACACATATTTTCCGGTCTGTTGAATGAAATTAAAACGCAAAAACAACGAGCGTCTTCGTAAAGATATATGACGCTACTCGTTTCCTGGCGGGAGAACTGCCGCGTTCGAAAGCCAAGAACGTGGTGGCTCTATCTATCGCTAGTTGAGCTTTACAATTAGACTAGTACCTCGGTTTGCCGACAGATCACTGCGTGCATCACAAATCACTGATATGAGATATCTACTATGCACGCACAAACCGACGCCGCGACGCGTCGCGTTCGAGACGAAATTTATTGTTAATAGAAATTCAAATCACTTAATATGTTGAAAAATGCGTATATTGATATATGCAATATATGCATGTAGATGATGCATCAATCGATTAAAAATATTTCACCATTTTTCTGCTGGTCAAGACTGGTTGCTTTAATTTTTTTTAACACGGTTAATCGTGATATTCATCTCTCTGAATGCGATCTTCTGACGATATAGCTTTTTTATTATATTATTTATTTATTTTTTGTTATTAACGGAGGTGTACTGAGATTTGGTGCTATTTTAAAACCTCTATTTCTGATTGTATCCGCAAGTCAGGATGGCCGAGCGGTCTAAGGCGCTGCGTTCAGGTCGCAGTCCACTTCTGTGGGCGTGGGTTCGAATCCCACTTCTGACAACCTTTTGCTTTTTCCTTTTCCAACACTTTTTCTTCTCGCCAGTCGATTCGTCCCGCTGTCGGGTAATTAAGCGTATGAAAAGTTTTCGAAATATCGATCAACCCAGACTTGACTAACCAGAGCTTTATGTCGTGGTAAGCTTGAAGATAAAAACGATCTTGAGAAGCTCTTCTATGCATGTACTTACCTATGTCGATTCGTCATGACTCAATCTTGAAGCAACGTGATCCTGTATTATTCATCGATTGCTCAGGTTACCGGTACTCGTGTGCTACACCTGATTACACACTACTGTGGAATTCATGCCTTACCAACTGATCGTGGCTATTCTTAACGGTGAATAGCGAAAAAACGTCGTCTTCAGATGGTTCAGGTCCGCGTTATGGGATTCGAATTCGCCTTTGTCTTATGCAAATTCGCGATCCGCCATCCACTTGTCTCATTGCCTGGCGGCTCGTACTCGCAAATCCTGTTAGCTCAAAGTGGAATCCACACTTGAGCTCGTCTTACACTTTTTGCGCTACCCACCGACTCGCTTCTTTCTCACATTACACTTGCCAACATTTGACCCAATTGGAAACACACCATTTGCTTTTATGGACGAGCATTAGCGTTGGCGTTGGGGCTACGGCACTTTCAGGATCCCCGAGGTGACTGTATAGCCTGAGTAATATCTTACGGTTCACATCGCGCGATATTTCAAAGATCATTAATCATAACTTCGTGAAACAATATCGATACTTATTCAGGTTTCATTGATATACTGCAGGATGATTTAGGGCGGTGTTACGTATAGAAGTCCAAAACACGTGAGATTTGATTGATCGTGGTTCGATTTTCCGAACATTGTGCTTATTTTAAGCGTTTTCAACCTCGTGCCCGACGTTCAGCTGCCACTCCGATCGGTCCTGAATCCTGATGAATTATCATCCGGCACGATTAATTATCAATACAGTGAATAGCCGAGTTCCATCTGTTCCTGCATTCGTACCTTGACAATGGGAGTACCTTTCACCCGGAGTTTTCTGCTCATTTTCTTTGTGTACAATTTCAAGTAGGCAATATCACCGAGAAACAAGAGTGCCTTGTGAACGAATAAAAATCAGCGATTCATCTGTTTTCATTACTCTCGGTTTCTTGAGCTTTCCCGCATTCACGTGTAAAGTATATAAGATTTCTTATACAGTTTCGGAAAGTTGTTGAGCCTACCTGGCTTCGCGCAGTTTTCACCTTTCGAGTTCCTCAGAACTCGGTTTATGGATTCTTTAACTCAGACGGAAATGGCTCTGCTTCAAAGTGGATCATTATCAACGTTCTTATACTGACCTCGCAAAGTTTATAGGTGGGTTGGTTAAAAAACTCATATTTTTTTAGCACTTTGAGCTTTGCAGCGATCATTACTTACCCGCATCTACTAAACTCTGGCTCGATTGTACAGCTACGTGGCAAAAACACGCTTAGATCCTTGCGTTCACTTAACAGTATATTTTTCTTCTTTCATCTATGATACATTGTACAGGTACAAAAATTTGGTGGCAATCTCGCGATAATTTTTTTTTTTTATTTATTTACTCCATTTTTCTGCGCCATCTCTGCAACGCTTACACGAATTTTTGTTTATTTGTGCGAATAATGTGAAACCGGGACGAAGGTGAGCGAATAACTTTTCTGCATAACAGAGTCGAGTGTCGCCCGGAACACAATGAATTTAATTTATGTGGTTGATGGAATAGTAGCAAGAACCGGATCGATTCAATTATTACCTGTAATTGATCCATTATCGAAAGGCGGTACGGTGCGAGAGTCGTATTCAGGGTTTAAGTGTGAAACGTTGCCCGTTACTCACAATCAGTCTCAATGTTTTTTTCCGATATAAATTTCGATATCCTCTATATGATGACCCTGGCGTATAAAGATCGAGGAATCTACAGTTATCCTACAGGCTCGGTTTGATGGAAGGTTGAAAGCCGTAACTGGTGGCTACAAAATTCTAACAATCGTGTACCCGAAGGTACTTATTGTTAGATAAGGACTACGGACAAAAGAGTATTGAGAACTTATCAAGATCTTCTAAGACGTTCCGAATCAGGCCGAGTTGTAATTGAAAGTCGTTCTTATCGCGGAGAAATTTTAATTGCGCCATTCGTGGTTCATTCAAGCTCCTAATTTTGGCGGTAAAGTTTGGTGTAATCTTCGTACAATTTAAACCTCTTATCACGATCGTCGAAAATACATTTATCGAGAAATTTTGATAAGCCCAACGATGCTGGTCACGGTTCGCTTGGTTGACCATTCATTTGACGCATAATTACGCATCTCAATTCTCGGTTTAATGAAGCTGACCGTGCAATTTTCCAAGGCGTTGGATTATCATTATACCTCCCGCCTTGGCAATACGTGACATGGTTTTCCTAGCGACAAACAATTCGTGCTGTTGGAACGTGGGCAAGAATTACCCCCTGAGGCAAAATGGCACCACTTCACGAGTAATGACGAACAGGAAGTGCTATATCGGCTGGACTCACCGTGAGGCTATAATGCACCAATCGTCGCCTTCGGCTCTGCAGACTGACCCCCCCCCCCCCCCGCCCAATCGCTGTCCAAGATAAAAGTATCGTAACGAAATAGGCGTTACAAAATTAAACAAACAGGGTCGTGAGCTTATTGAACGAATTAATAGGCAGCGAAATAAAAAAAATGGGAAAAATACTTTTACTGGTAAATGCGTGTTATTAGTTTAAAGTCCGAAACAAGATTATTTTTTCAATAACACAGGTTGACATAGCAGCCTTGTTCATTTTGTGACATATGAAAGCTCTTATTTGTCCTTTATCTGTGACGACTGCTGGATGAGAAATGGGGGCAAAACAGATGATTTCAGCCTTCGTACCGATATATTCGTTGGCTGCGAATCCCGGTCGGATTTCACTGGAACGGCTCTGTTGCCGTTTCTTCTGAAAGAGCATACCTTGACCCGATCTACACCGAGAACTCCATCAAAATTCAATGTATGTACCGCCCGATCCCGTTCATGCATTGACGGTGAATCTCCGTGGCGCCAGGCACGCGAACCATCAAGTCGTTCCAGATTCACGTACCTACGTACATATATGATCCAAGGATGGAATCGTGTCTCTGGGCGATGAACGTCGTCGCGAAATCGCATTACGTCATGAGCCGAGAAAGAATCACTCGCCTACACAGTCCCTCCCATTCTCCTCGCCCCGTTAAACGGCCTTCCTAATTCCTCTCTCTCGCGGAGATCTTGAACTTGGATACCGCGATGGTTGCAGCCTTGCCTCCAGCGTTCCATGGTCCCGTTACGCGATGGGCTGCAGAATCCGAGATCCGAGTGATATCCAATGGCTTCGTGTCCGCGGATCCGCGCCCTGGGAAACGCGGGTCGGTGTACTTTCGGCCATTATTCCATATTCGTCCCGGATTTCAGGAGCGATTTGCGGTAAAAGGATGTGCCCCGAGTAGAGACGTACATTTGAAATTAATCCGGTCAGAATTCTCGGAGCGATCATGTGTAGCGAAAACTTTTGAATGGTGCATCTTATACTCTAGATGCACATGAGAATTTGGCACTCATTCTCTTACGTGCGATCTTCTTCAATGGGCGAATGTGAAATCAAACGGTTTTTTTTTTTTTTTGTATTTTTCGGTCAAGTTACTTTGGGGGTACTTTGCATACTCGATTACTATCGAACGATCTCTTTTATAGTAACGATCCAATCGAAATAACACGGGAATTCGTTTTGGCTGAGCACACTTAACTGGGAGCCCTTTTATTTTCGTACGGCGAATGAAGCAAGGCGGCCCGGAAAGTGCTGCAAACGCTGACTCGAATATCTTAGAATTTTATACCTCCGCGGGTATAAGAGTGGTCTGGACTATAGACGACACCGCCAACTGTCCTAGACTTTACTCCCGCTCGTCAGTTCCCAATGACCTTTCAAATTCACGTGGCGTCGTACGTACCTACATATTTACACATACATATGCGGATAACGAAATGGCGCTGAGCGATAGTATTGACCCAGTATCCCTAGTTTCGTACTATTTCGTACCACGAGGGGAGGAAAAGTTTCGGTTCAATTTCAAGCTCGAATCCTAAACTTCAAATGAACACGGTTCATACGCTTTGCTGGAAATTTTTTACTACAGGTTTGAATTTGTTCGTACCGCAAAGGCGAAGTTTTGAACCCTCGTCAAATGACGATGCACTTCAGAGAGAAAATACATATGGTTTTGCGGACAGCGATGGAAGGGTTAAATCGTGGTCCTACACATGCGCGATAATACCTTGTGTGTCTCTAGTCTAAGGTGTCTACAGTGTAATTGACCTGCATGCATATATCGATTGGAAAATACGTAACTCAGAGATGCAGCGATTGACAGATTGACTTCCTGCATCAGAGGTCGTTAGCTAATTGCAATCAAGTGTGTGAGAGGGAGAGAGAGAAAGGTAATTTAGTAAGATATACATTAAATCTTCGCGAAAGAGGTCGAGTGACGCTCATTTGGCTTGACAAATAAAAAACAACAACAATAATAATAATAATAAGTCGCCGACTGCACGATCATACTATGATCTCACGAGAGCTGGCAAGTTAGGGAATTACAAAAAACGTGCAAAACTTGTAAGCCACGAGCAAAAAATGTAAATGAAACCAGTTATAAATGAAAAAGTTGGCGGGCTTTAAGAACATATCAATTTAGTATAATGGTTGAGTTCAGAGGTGAGAATTTCAAACGAGACGTTAAAAGCCTTGGAATACTTTGCCTGCGGAACAATTCTCACTTTGCACATGATGGGATTTTCAACCGTTTTCCTTCTCCTGTGCTGCATAGAAATATGAAATACGTGAATGCGCGAGACCTTTTTCGGTATCGCAGAGTATATAAACAGTCGGATGAAAAGCTGTGGAGGATGGAAATTGACGGTAGTAAAGACGTGAAGTATTAACGGAAGTCTGAAAATTGAAAATTAAACATTCAACATCTAGAAGACGGGAACTTTACGTACCGCTTACGTATTTATACGATAACAGACGTTACTTACAATGCAAAAGCCATAATCAACTATTCAGCATCGACGTAACGGTGTCGGTTCACTTTTTTAATATATGACAAACCCGATTTGGAGCATGATTATATGCGTTGAGATATTCGTGCAGAGGAAGTACAGGCGACTTTGGTAATCGAGGCTACGTCAATGAAATACGAACGATCGATCAACGCGACGTAACGATTTCCGGGCGTGATTGGAACTTGTTTAAAAATAAAAATGATGGAATTAAATTCTGGCAAATGTTCTGCAAAGAGTGTTGAACCGTTTATTTAGGTAAGGTTACCGGTTTCATGGGAACACTCGAACTAACCCGAGATTAATTATAAGCGTAAATACACTCGGAGAATGGAATGGGGCTAAGCTTGAAAGATGGGGGCGAAACCATTCACAGTTTAGCACGTAATCCGGAAGTTAAACAGGAATTCAACGCCCTCCTAAAATTGGAGTTTGACGGAGTGACGCAGAGATTGAATACGGGTCAGTGGCGCTTACTGTTATAATTGCGATCGCGGCCCGACTAATGATTTGATTGCAATTAACGACTAATCGACGAGCACCGCATTCGGGTGCAGTATTAAATCGGTATACCGAAACCTTTGGATGTACCTTAAATGAACAGTTACGCTCTCCTCGGCGTTTTGCTTCGCAGACGCTTCCTCGAATAGCAAAGGTTACCCGAGCGATCGATTTGCTGCAAGATTTCACTCTGACGATAAATTAAGCTCGGTATAAGAATCAATGGAAATTTTACCGTTCTTAACCTAATTGGACCATCGCTCCTGTCTCTGAATCGCAAACGGTACGTCGCTCTGCACAAGTGGCTGTACGATTGTTCCTATTTTTCTCTCTATTAACGGACTTGCAGCTCTCCGATTAAACTCTGCGATTTAACGTTCTCGGACGTCTCGTAATAGCGGAATAATGTCGGGAAATCCTTGCCGGGAGTCATTTCTTTCTCTTTACGGCAATTTCTTCCGTCCGTGAAGCTGCAGCACCAGCCTTGTATTAAATTCAATTTATTACACCAATTACGTTATGCAGGCATGTAATTACGAATGGATTCGAGCATCCGAGCGACGGCCTCGACATTAACGAATTTGAAGGGCTGCAACCAGGCATCGAAAAGCGCCTTCAACTTTCGGTCGGCTCGATGTAGCCACCCCTGTTCTCCACTTTTCAACTCCTTCAACCCTGGAGAAGTAATCTCGTGAAATTGGCCCCGAAAGTCTTGGGGAATGGAAGTGAAACCGTGTTCTCCGACTCTCGTCTCATCTCTCGAGCGCCATGAGTTTACCTATGTACATGTAACACCCACCTTACCGCCAATTCTCTGCCAGAGGGTAAGCAGACAAACGCTCAGACATTCCTCTAGCTCCGGAAAAGAGTGGAGAGCGAGATATAGGCTAGGGCTTTTCGTTTATTCAGCAAGATTTAAGGTATTTTCGTAGTCTCGTTTGACGTCGTGAAACGCTGTTGCAAAATATATGAATTTGCGGTTAATATTTTACCGACACTCACCCGTCTTTTCCCTATTTCCGTCGGCACCTTTCGTCGCTTTGTTTTTCGCTTCTTTTTCCCATTGTCCTCTGGCGTTCTTCCTCGAATTCATCCGTGACGCGAAGATCCTTTGATTACTCGCGTTCGTGTGATAATGAGGAAGCGAGGAGTCAAGGAATTATAAAAGCTTGGTTTTTACACCTAGACAATTCATGTATCGTACTCACGTAGCCGAGGTATTTTTTGCGGTGCCTCTTTTCGCTGGTGCTAGTAGAAGGCTAGTGGATGGGGACTGAAAGAAGATTTATAAAAAGGGAAATAAGAGGAAGAAAGAGAGAGGGTATTCAAGTGGGCCACGCGCCTCGATCAGTCCAACGGGAAAAAGTCAATGACGTAAGATTCTATTATATACGGAGAAGACGTTTAAAATAAAAAAGATAGTTCGCGCAAAACGAATTCGAATGGCTCGTTTCGCCGTGATATTATTCGGCTATAACATCACCGCTCGTAATATATTTGTCGTCTTTGTTTCGATGTAAACCATTTCTCCGCAATTATACTCATTCGAGCACCTAGCCTGTAAGGTACCTATTCAATTGCTAATTTTCTTTACGAAACCGGGTATCCGTTTCGTAAATTATCAAAAAGTAGCACCAAATTTGCATCGTGCACGTACTTGAGAACCAACTTCAACGGATAATTTGACTAATGAGAAGCATCAATGATGGTATGCGAATTACGGTTGAGAATTAAACTTATTCACGGTCCATGATGACATTCCTCTTTCCACGAAGTGAGAAAAATCAGGTAAAACAAAAGAAGTGTCTGTATCCACTTTTCAGAATTAACCAATACAGCCGCCTTAATTATTTCACATCGTAAACTACGTCTCTAACGATATACGGCGGTGTCTTTTGTTAGCGGGGATTGCAACGAGTGTAATTATAGATAACCGTAGTTCCTGTAGTAGCAGCAGCAGCAGCATTGCAGCAGAAGGAGGAGAGAATTGCAAACCGCGAAACTTCGTTAAAGTGAAATAAATGAGCCGGAAGAATTTGCGGAAATACTTAGAAGCGTCGCGCGCGTTGCCTTGGCTAAGTTTTGCGAGATAAGTTTTCGGCTCTTTTAGAGCTGTGTCAAGGTGGTAAAATAGGGCAACTAAATTCAGAGTGAGTGTTCTGATCTGAAGACAATACTTGTGACTTCGTTGTTGATGTGTTATTCTTAATCGAGTCGCGCCGGCATTGCACTCGGAATAAATTCACCTGAAGCCCCGCGGCAAATGTAAAAAGTAAAATAACAAAATTGACCGTACTCTTTAGTTTTACCAAGTGGTTGCAATTATTTAGATTGCAAACGAACGCTCATATGCACGGCAATTATTTCTGCAGACTAGTTTTACTTATATATAATTAAAAAGTACGATTAACCGTCAACAACGTCACGCGCCGCACTTTGTCGCGTAGAAATAGAATTATGACGAAATCCAGAGAATGCTTGGCCAATTAGTCGGTGATATAATTGTACCTGGTTAACTCACGTCACGAGTACAGATAGAACGTCTGGCATTCCTTGCAGCGCGTAACGCGAAGCATGGATCATTCAAATTCACTCGTCTGATTCGCTAATTGTGCAGTGAACATTTGCTTCTTCAACTGTAAAAATAAACCTCCGGAGACAGAAATCGTCTGGTCCGGAAAGAGAGACGTAGAGACGTCTTGGTGACGTTGACGCGTCGCCGTCTCTTCATTCTATTCTGTTGGTTCTAAAAATCGACAACTTTGGGGTTGTGTGAATAGGTAACAGTTACGCCCGTTGAATCAGATGGTCCACCACTAATAAACACGCGTGCCTACTTGTGACACGTTTACGCGCGTGCAAAAGTATGCGGCTTTCAAGCCAGACGGAAATACGTACTAATGACTTGGCACCTTCTCGAAACTTGCTATTGGCAAAAGGTTCAAATATTATGTAATCACCCGACTTTGCTTTTTAGTGATGTTAATTAGGGAAACTTATAGTGTGAGTCAATTATCATCAACGAAATAGCCATAGTCTTGAGCTTAGTCCCGTGGTAACTATTTTTTGGTGAAGTCGATTCTTTACACTGATGAAGAAAACTAAGCGAAGTCAACTTCCTGATGACGCGTATTCTGATCTATTGATCGTCAGAAGTAATTACCGATATTGAACCTCATAAACTCATGTTATTCAAATTCTATCACCGAATAAAGAGTTCATGAATTGATTATAACGCCAAATGTCACGCTTTATACTTGTTACCTCTAATACCTCTCAACTTGATGAAAATATGATAAAGCTCACGAATTTCCGCCAATGAGTTGCTAAATCCATTCCCAGTGACTCTTCTTTCTGCGAGCGCACTTTCAGCCATACTTTTTCGGGTTTTATCACTTTTTATCGATAAATCGTTATGTTTTGAAAGTCTGCTCCAATCCATGTAAAACAGGAATCGATATTAAAAGGTATTGCCTAAATTTTCTAATATTATTTAGATACGTACAGGACGGAGTATTTTTTTGTTGATAACCCAGTTGATTAGCAGCGTTCAATCTCACTTATTTAGTGCAAGTAATTATTTCTGATTGAAAAAAGGTTTGTCGTTTTTCAAGTTCTCCCCCATTTTTTGTGATCCCGCATGTATTCGTCTAGTCAATATATATTCGAGTTATTTGAGTCACATGGTTGTAAATGAAATTTCACAGCCCCTTTTCTTCTGCGTCGGAATTCGTTTTAAGGGTGAACAGTTACAGACTAACAAATACCTAAGGTGTGTTAGTGATGCTATTGAAAGAGAAAAATCGAGAAGAAGGGTAGAAACAGAGCAAAGGTCACGAGTCAACAGCCACAGGGCCAAACAAGCGTGATAAAGTGATACATAAATCTACGTGGAATCAACATAAAACGGTATCTAATACCTACCTAACATCACGATTCAATGCTGCACTGAAATAAAATTCACCTAAAAATATACTATAGGTATCATAATACCAAAAATAATTTTAAAAATCTCGACAGAAAATCCAAAACTCTCTCTCCAAACGTTGAAGAGTTTCCTATACGTCACTGAAAATATATTGCCGAAATTATTAAACAAGAAGTCCCGTTGATTATTTTTAAAAAGAATTGATTGTTCGTAAACTTTCATGAAACTTGGGGAGTTTGTTTGGAAGTAAATCCAATTCAAAACTCACGGTTGCGTCGGAGTCGAAAAAGCCCCCCCGCCCCTCAAAGAATACACGAGGTGTTTAAAAGTTTCGGAACTTTAGAATAAATTCCCTACATTTTTAAAATTCTCGCAGTTATTTTACAATATTTATTACACTTGCTGTGATTTTTTTCGAATTTTATTACCATTTTGTAGTGATTGATTTTTTTATCATTAGTTCGTTAGTTGAACTGTTTTTGTCGACCAAGAAACGTTGTCTCCTTGATCGAAGACACCTTCTGACGTGCTTAGATTGAGTTTCGCTTTTGAGCCGACAAATTATAAAAGCAAACGTATTTTACGGGTGATTAATCTCCTTAATTGACAAACTACCGCGGTGCATAATTGGCGATATCTTACGGCGCTCATTTATCTAAAGCATTTATATCAATGTGAAACGCTACACTGATTGCGAGTGCTGATATAGCCGAATGAATCCTTGGACAGAATTACTCATCTTCTCGCAGAATCCACCTGAAACCATTTCGTCTTCAAATTACTCCTAAGCCCTGGTTGTTTGTGTGAAAAATAGACGAAAGAGAAAAGTCGCAGTAATAAGAAGAACAATTAGATGAAATATCAATCTACGGGATAAGACCCTTGAGCTTTTACGCGTGGTGGAGGATCCGTTCCATATAAAATATAAATCTTCTCACGAGGCAAAAGTGTCTGTGAACTAAGACAGGGGCTTCTAATGGTGATTATTAATGATTGTAAGAGCTGACTTGATCGCAAAGGAAGCTTGCGGATATCTTTCCGTGTGATGGTTTAGCGTAGGTGCAACGTTATAACTTCAATGCGACGGGATTTACCGTTTGGCATTAAACGAAGAAGACGATTAATCATAAATTGAAGATACGCGGAAGAAATTGCCTCGAACTGACGGATCGTACGAAGGTACGTCTTATACACGATCCGCGCGTTTCACACCGACACGCGTTTGGAGAATCGTTGTGATCATCGTACTCGTAAAAGTTATCATAGAAATATTTCTCCCGACTCGGACATCCTCGTAAGCTGAATAACTGTTCCTTCGGGGTAATTTTCACCCAATCGAAATACACGCATGTAACTCGAAATGAATCCCTCACGGGGAACGGAATTTGCACGTGTGTCACGTGATACGGGTACGTGCGTGCTGATATCCAGCGTACCGTCGCGAACGAGACCGAAGAAATTGTGCGTGTATACGGTGGAACATCTAATACTGTTATCTCAGCAGGAGACGCTCGGGTCTCTCAACTTTCATTCCATCTTTCAAAGCTGCTGCTGCTGCTACAGCTGCTGCTCGAGGAGCGTTGCCAGCGAACAATTTAGCAAAGGAGACAAGAAAAAAAAAAAGAAAAAACATACGTCTCATCGGTAGATTCATTTTTTCAAAAGATAGGTTCTCGCGACATCCGTGGAATTTGATTCCGTGTTAAGACCGCCGACCAATCTTCAGACTAAACTGCAGCGCGATGTTTTCCAGATGTCACGTCTGCCGTCATAGCGTAATTAAAATCTCATGTAGATACCGAACAGTATGTTGTACTGTTATTAAAGTAACGATCGCCTTTGCGGCAAACTACGTCTGTCGATGATAACTATGGTATGTCCTGAGCCTCGAAAGGAGGCGACGCGACGCGAGGTATCGATAATTTATTTTACGGATGAGGAAGGAAGAAAATGTGCCTCCCGTTAACCCGAACGAAGACCGCGACCGAGCAGATGACACCTTCTTCCCATAGCGAAACCCGTTTGTTGAGGCAAAAAGTAATACGGCCGCACAATCTAGGAGCGTGCCACTTCTTATCTGTTCGTCTATCGATCCCCCATCCGCGGCACTCTGCGGCACGATCGTGAATCACGTTGAAAGGCGTCGTTTCATCCTCTTTCCTTCCTGCAGTCATGCCCCCAGCGGTTGTCAAGTCTGCACAGGGTATTATGCGGTTAAATTAAGGAGCCGCATTCATCCCATTCGAATCACGGTCATGCATATACAGTGAACTGTTATACAGCCGAATTAAACAGTAGAAGATTTCAGTGGCTAATATGCGCCAGGAATTAACCTCCGATTGCTACCGTAGGTGAACCGGGAATATTTTTTGCCTCAATGATCATACATCGCGTGCCTGAGCCGTTTGCCAAATGATTTGGCAAATCTCTCGGGTGTTTCGTAGCTGCATTTTATTCTTTACACTGTCATAGCTTCGGAGCAGGTTGTCCTTGCGAACCATCGCCTTATGAGAAATATTCACCATGCCGTGTATATTCACACGAATATCCACCGAATTGGGCCATGTTACGAAAATTACGCAGCTAGTCCGCAAGTCCTCGGGCTGTATCCGTTGAACGTCGCTTGATACAGATCGCTTGAGTTGTCAGTCTTTACGGCTGACGAGGTAGACCGTTAGTCGAGTAGTGTTTTTACCAATTAAAGTTATTTTTAACACCGGTAGTCGGTATAAATTCCCTCCTTGGTATGGCGCAGCTAGTGGAGGACGTTGAGGAGGAGAAGGCCGACTCGTCACTTCGGACGTTCTCGACTCCACGCAGCGGTGAGTGGCCTCAGTCGGTACGCCCTGCAGGGAAGTAACCTGCAGTCATCCACCCAGATGCAAGCTCGGATAGGCAAATGTAATCGAGTCTCTGTCGGCCAGTCAATTGGCACGTTCGCGTCATCTATGAGTTTGTTAGAACGTCCACCGTCCACTTTCTTCGTCTCTTTTCAGCTCGGGTTCGACCTTGGCGAAGTATCCTCCGGGTACGAATGGCCCGGGGACCAGAAACTGGAAATCCCCACGGGCAGTAATTGTGCAGCTTTGTCAAGGACGGGCGTTTAGGAACCTCGCTGGACGCCGATCAATGCTTCCAGAGTCCGGTGAGATCTTTTCGTTTCTTCCGTTTGGCTCGTGTGACTCTTGCGTCCGAACCTCGTCTGCGCTGACGACGAGCGGAATTACAATGACCCGGAATTCGAGATCAGAGACAGACCACGTCTCGTACCGTGTGGTCCTTGGTTGAACGGTTCGCTGCTCCCGCACAATGTGCATCGAATTACTGTACTCTTATCCAGACGCCGCTCCCATCGCTCCGCGCCTACTCCTCCGACAGCTTAGGAGCAGTTCGCCCTCCAAAATACGTTGGTACAAATATCCTGCCCTCGAAGTTTCGGTGCCGAATAACAGTTCGTTTTAAGAGCGCTTCCGGTACGGAAGTTGAAAAGTAGGGCACACTGACAACCGATGAGGGTGCAGGAGGCATGTCTCGGCCGATCGTCCCATGCACTAGGGACCGTAAAAGAACTGTATAACCGATGGTTTTTCTTATCCCTATATTTCACCATGATGTCCCTTGAAGATAGAGTATCTCACGAGAAGACCGCCCTTCGGGATCGCGAGTCTAGAGGAACAAGTTGGACTGGATCGTACGTACTCGTCTTCGATCTGTCGTCGGTAACAGAGAATCATCTGTGGACAGGATTCTACAGCTGCTTCGATTAACTTTAATTTAAGCTACCTCAGAGCAATGATATAAAAAACGCATATGAAATTGGTTATAGTGGGAATATTTTTCTGACATTACCGTTATTTCCAAGTGAACTACACTGCCGAGTGGGGCACCGGTGCTCACAGCTATAAAGGATATCCTCTCAGGCGTGCTGTAGATAATCAAATATATAAACCAAACTTTGGCCGTTTGTTTCGATTTGGCCGAACGGCCAGCCACGTCGATCTGCAAACTGCGAAAATGGAGTAAGTAATGGGTCACATCGCGTTTTATAGGTTTGAAAGTGTGATGTGTGTGAAATACGACGTCTTACTTCTGACAGTGACAAAATATGGATATGTCTTCATTATTAACTTTCATCCCACCGTAAAGAGAATTCCTTCGTCTCTATACGGGCAAACGATGCACAAATAGACGCTCATTATCGGTTCGGTCGAACGCGGTCTGCGCAGCAGTTTTCATCGCTGATCGGATATTATATTACCGGTAATGAGAGAAAAAGAGAGAGAGATGGAATCGAATCACGCCGGTATTTATCGAGGCTCTTGACCCGAGCATATTTTTTTTTAATTCTTTTCTTTTTATCCTGAGAATAGATGGAAGGTGCAATCATGTACCTATAATTCGGGTTCGTAATTTCCAAGTATTTATCTAGGAAGTAGCCGGTGCACTTCGGCGCTACGAGCATGTAGCTTTATGTAGTCCAAAGATGCGCAGCGTCCAATTTAATAGTCCAACTCAAGTTGACCGACATCAATCATCGCGGTTAATTGCTTCGCGCGTCATTCGCTCTTGCGCGCGCGACTTTATCGTTCATATTGATATTGAATTTTCTCTAGCGAAAATTTTTTCCCCTCGTATTCTCATTCCGCGTTATCCAATATTCCATTATCGCAATTTCTGCGGCCTCGCTCCGCCCCAGACAAGAAGAATTGAACAGATATGATTAATTTGAAACTCGCATTTTTACCCTGAAAAGTGATCACGTGGCGCTCGCAGGCTGCAGGCGAAGTTCGGAGAGGAATTTTTACAGAAATATAAAGGTGAGCTCATCAGCCACTGAGAGTGTCGGTTGGTTATACAAATACATGTAGGAATAAATGAGATACAGGACATTTTCATGCGCGTATGCATGCAGCACACGTGCACACATACTTACTGTAATAAACATGCAAATAAGCCATTAACGTCGAGAGAGCCCTTCGGTCGGAAAGTAGCGTATATGTTTGAATTTAATTGGCGTGTTCGTTTTCTGCGTTTTTACTCTCTCCGCGAAAGAATAAATCAACTTTAACATATTATTAACTCACGCTTGCAGTATTACTGTATAATCTACGTAGCATTTTAACTATGGCGCAATTGTTATGGAAATTAATTTTTATCGGCATGGGTATAAATGAAACGTCATTAACCCTTGGCACCGCTTCCAGCTCCGCAAGCCCTTTTCACGCTGTAATCGAACCACTGACCCGGCAGCAGATATTATCCCAATGAAATTCATCGCGAAGCATATATAACCTACCCCATTACGCGCAACCGAAGCGTACAAGTGAAATGGCACAATAGGTCCATAATCCTTGCACCGCGCTTTCCTTCCTATTTTCATCCTTGTTCCTGCCTATTTATTTTTTCTATTTCTTTATCTCGGGATACGGACAAACCAGCTCCTCCAGCCTCCGCGCTCCCCTACAAGGACTTACTGCCGGTGTGCAAGTCTCCATTTTCCAACGGAGCCCAGCGGTCCGTGATGATCTTTGCAAGGCAATTTTCTCAGACTTTAACAAATGTCCGACAAAATTTATTTTATATACCGCGATTAGAGCACTGCAGAGGCCTCGGATTCGTAATGCCCGCACGTATCTTTGTCTCTAGTTCCGCGTATGTACTTGCGACGGAAACTTTTAAAACATTTGTTTTTACATCCAACAGAATGAGTCATGAGAGCGAATTCCCACAGCCTCGAATCCCGAATTCCCTGAAGAGTTTTCTCGACCCTGCAAATCACTCCAAGAATTCACCTTACACGGTTTATCAATGCCAGTTCTAGCGAAAAATAAAGGGAGCTAACCTGATTCAGCGCGTGTTATACAAACACAATTTTCATCTCCTGTTGAAATTTATTTTCATACTTGAGAAATGCTTATGTTTAAAGACTGTACCTGAAGTTGCAGAGTCATGCAGAGTTTTACCTCGATTTCCGTGAAATGACCTGCACTTCTGAGCGCGCAACTAGACAATGAACTCGGATCTAAATTACCAGCCTAAAGCACTCGTATAAGTAGCTGAGATTGGTCAATTGGGGCCCAGAAACGGTCCCGTTAAATGTTCTTGAGAATACGCAGGATTAAAATTGAGGCAAATTAGCCGGGGAACAATTTTCACCCGGAAGAAGGCTGCACGAAATTAGAGTCGAACCGATGAATGATCCGTGCCGATCGATAGCCGGATTAGATTTCCAAGTCGTTTATCCACAACGTATCAGCAACACCGTGTAATACATGCCATCAAAGTCGTACACGGTCGATGATTCCGCGGAATTTTCACCGACGTGTTACCAGGCCGCCTCCACGTTATCCGCGTTGCGGATCACGGAACCCGCGAACAGAGCCTTCAAGCTTTGGCGCGTCCGTCGGTCTATGACGGCCGCGGCAAACATCCTTTGCAACGAAAAAAATACGCCGTCACCAGGTTGGAATAAACGAAACCGGTAACTAAAGAGAGAACCATGGTCACTCGCATGTGCGACCGAAGTGCCGTCAAGGAGCCCGACCTTGAGCCGCGATAAAGCGTACCTTGGTACAAAGTACAAACCACGAAGGTATACCTGGTATACGATAATATACGTTTCGGTAAGCAGTACACCTCGAGCGACTCAATCCCAGAGGAGACGGTCGCCGCTTGATTTACGTACGTCGAGGTTGAGAGTCAGCCGGATGGACGAAACCCGTCGCCTACGTTTTACGTCAAACGATAAATGTCTCTCGACTGCACGCAGCTTCTGCAGGAGCGCGGTGCCATTACTCGGCGATGTGTGTATTCAGGCTGCGATTGGAAAAGGGATAAAAATTCGGCATCCCCGTTGGCTCACCTTCACGTGTCTCGAAGAAGAGATATACGCGGATATTATTCCTCCGCAAGAGCAATTCCCGTTCTCTTCGTCGGCTACAATGTAACCAGAGAGAAGGGACAAAGAGCGTAGGTATTGTAGAAACACCCGGGAAGCGGGACCGTGTAGTTTTCTGTGGTATTTTACTTGTTGTACGAGTTTCTGCAGCGTATAGGATAAGCGACGATATCGAGGGTTTGGCATTCGCGCAGCATCCCTGCAGATGCTGCAGCAACAGCACCAGCAGCACTCGTTGCAGTATCTACCTAAGTATTCGCGTTCGAGGTAATGATTATGTCCGTAGTTACATTCATAGGCTGCGGGTATAACGTTCAGGCCGATAGCGGTGAGTACTAATGGGGCGGAAGTTCGGTATTGTACGTAAGAAATCTGCAGCGGCCAAGGTTTTAGGTACATACCGAACGACGCGTAGGTACGTAGAGTACGACTAGCGCCATTAAAACGCGCCTACAGTTTTCTCAGAAAAATCAACACGCTCTGTACCGAGCGTTTTGAATCACGTACACGCGCATCGCAAAATGTCGGCCTGTATTTATACGTATGTATGTACGTACACGTACATCGACGACTGCTCAATTTTCTCCGACTTCCTTTTTCGTACGGCGCGGAAAAAAGCCGGTGTCTTGTTTATAAGTGGCTTGATGGTTACGCCATCGCGATGTCTACAAACTGGTAATTACCCGACCGTTGCACGCAAACTCATTAAACGACTAGGATAAGCTACGGTGCCCGCTATCGCGGAGGATTCTACGTTTAGGTACAGCGTGGAAAACATTAACGCGTGCAGTTATATTGGAACTGAAATTATTCTCCTCGAACGAAAAGCGCTAATTTCTCGCCTCCCTAGTCAGCTGGGACTTCGTTCAACCCACGACTCCGGTTAGGCTAATGTTGTTCGCCAAGAACGATCGGCGCGCCTGTAATGGTGAACGAATTCCGCACCTTTGACCCTCGGGCAAGAGTGTGCAGTTCCGTCGACGCTTGATCGTAGTTTAGGTCCTTCATGCGATCGTGCAGTTATTATCGCGGGTGGATGAACCCGAACGGTGAAGATAGATTCGCAAATAGGACGGAGTACGCCGTAAATCTCAATAATTGACAGCAGCGTAGAACGGACGATATTTTAACGCGATACAAGGTTCCAATAACGCGCTCAAGCCTCTTCGATTCAACTTGACCGGAGGGCGCGAGCACACGCCGGCTTGCAGATCCCCGGAACAAATAGGCAAATTCGAATTACGTACTCCCCGATTAATAATCTGCAAATCGATACGGAAACCGTTTCGATGACGAGGTTCTATAATTCAGCTTCCGCTGTAATGAATCGGGACGCGTGCACGATTTGTCAACGGAGAAAGGAAAAAGGAGAAAAAGAAGAAGGAGACGGTCGTCGAGTTCTGCACCTTCGGATGTAGAATGCTTCGTTACTACGGAGTCCCTCGCTTCTTCGTCTATTTTTATCCCGGCCCTGCACGGCACCGCTATCGATAAATTATTGCTAAAAGCGTTGGTCCAATCGATAGGACGTGTTCCAGCATGCTCGACCCCTTTGACCATTTCTGAATAAGGTGCCCAGGCGTCGCTTGTAGGCCTTTGGGTTACGGGACTGGTAACGAAGTGGCTTTGGAAGGCACAGGTCAGGGTACCGACGCTTCGATGCTCCGGCCTGATGACGTTACAGTCGTGTACAAGTCGGCGCGAAGCGGCGTTTCTTCGTGCCGGTGTCACGCGGTATGCAAATGTGCGGAATGATGCACGCGTGTGGCGTTTGGATGTCCGTATACCGTGGCATACGTGGGCAGAGAAGTTGTCCTCGCCAAAGCGGGAAAAAGGAGACCGGGTCATCCCGGCGTTGCATGTGATTTTAACGGACGTAACCCGCGATTAAGAATCTCGTAATTACACAGTGGCACAACGGCGTGGATACAACTCGCAAGGATGGAAATAGGGAAGCGGAACGTATTATGGAGTCGTTGCGTTGTGTTCTCGCGTATGTACGCGCATTCATGTACACGTGTGAGCGCATTTTAAATACCGTTTTCGGCCGGCTCTTATATTATACTATACGCTGGCAATAAGGAGCCGCATGCCTACAGCGATTTATACAGCTGCATGACGAACATTCATACGGTAATTTAATGCGCCTAATTGTCATTGGTAATGAAACTCTTCTCCTGGATCTTTAACGGTACCGATACGCTGCTCAACTACGAAGAATTAATAAAAAGTAAACAGTGTATCTACAGGTATGTATATTTCGTGTATAAACACTTGGGTGACATAGATTTTGATCGTTATCAGAAATTATTACCCCTGCATAAACAAGCTAATTATTATTTATTGCTCTGCACTTTTTCTCGCACGCAATTATAATCACGTCTCGTAAATATCCCTAGACGCGACCTTGTTACGCAGGCGTAAGACGCACCCCGCTAAGCAAGGCTGCGGTCGTATCAATCTAACTGTACAGCAATCGAGTGATCTACATAAGCATTTAGATGTATACATGGTATATTCGCTTCTTGCCGTTCGATTTTATTCATGATTACTCTGTTATTGCATCTCATTTACTTGGCGTTGTTCCAGATTTACTACGCCGGTCTCTGTACCAGATCAGCCCGAATTGCAAACCGTGACACTGCTCACGCCATCGCGATTCGTGACTGATCGCAAAAAGTGATCTGCGGTTGAACGAATACCTCTTATAGCTACGCCAAATTTGACCATTTTGTCATTCGTGGTTTTAAATATTACCGCTCGACTTGACCGCCTTTCATTTTTTTCACAATTTTAAGGTACGAGGAATCGGACCAATTCAAGCATGCACAAAGACGAAGGCCGAAGGATGCAGGCTGATGCGACTTTGCCAGCGCGGATGCTTATTGCAGCTCGTTTGGAGTGCGGATGCCGCCGGAGCCGGCACACGATCCGCGCACGATTAACCGCTTTATAAGGTAACGCACCTTGTTTATGTATCCGCTAATGATCCACCTTATACAATAACTTATCCATAACTGTACACCCGAGCCGCGCGTGAACATAACAGTGGCCTGGGTCCGTATCTAGATTCTTGAGAGTCAGTAGTAAATACCAGCAGTGGTAGACCCGAAGCGTGCAGTATGCGCTCTAGGCTCTGAGGTTGCATAATTCAACTCGGATGCTAACTCCGCGCTTATTCATATATAAGGAGGTAATATGTAACCCGGCCTGCGGACATCAAAAATGTCGATCCTTGTATCAAGGCACACAGCGAGCTTTATAGTCTCAGTATTTATGATTCTGCTCCAACGAGCAACGGTGCAGTTGAATATTAATCGTCATCCCCGTGGCGGGAAATTCCCTGTGAATAATTAATGTTTCAAACGGGCAAGGTGAGGGTTGGATTGAAAATCCTCGACCAGCTTTTGGACTCCTCAACGCTTCCTCACTAGAGTAGGGTGTAGGCGTACCGATGGAGTCGTAAAGCTTCAGGCAAATACAAAATTTAAAATCCACGTCTTCTTTTGACATCGCTGACGGTTATTTTGAGGAAGAAGAAAACGTTCGTGGAAACATGTGTGTTACAAGAGCAGCGAAGGCCGTTGCGTCCACTTACCTGCCACACCCGCTCACCAAGTATGCGAAAAAAGGACTCGGTATGCGAATAGTTAGCTGCGAGATAGCTGCGCACAAGATTCTTTGGGATAATATTTCTCGGCACAGCAGCGTCTAGTATTTCACCCTATTCATAGCATAATGGTAAACCTGCAGTGGAGATCGCGTGATTGTGACTAATGGAGCCGAGGAGTTTACGATTCGCAATGCGGTATTGTCTTTTTATCGGTCGTATACCGGTTCGCGGGTTATTCTGTGGTAAATCGTTTTCGCAAATTGCCCCCATGCAGCCGTGCAAAACGTTTCGAATCCCTTTTTCGTTCATTCCTATGCGGGTGATAGAGACAGAGAGAGAGAGAGGGCGAGAGAGAGAGAGAGAGAGAGATAGAGAGTGTTTGTTGCTGTGTCTGTGTGCAGGTGGGCGTGGACCACGTGGATCTCGACACTCCAACCGCGATTTTCAACTCCCGTGAACTTCCAACTAATTGTAAGCTTCCTCTTTCGGTTAAGTTTACCACCGCAAGAGGTGGCCACATTTTCCGTGTGACGAGTAGCTCGCACGGCGCTCTCGCTTGATGCCGAGGCATCGTATACCCTGAGGTCTTGTTACGTGCAGGTTCACGAGGCGAGGGTTACCGTCATCTCGTTTCCCTTAACGAGCAAAAATTTGACGGCGCGATTTTAGGGAGGACTTTTGCAAACGTCTCGATGAAACTCGTCGGATAATATTGTTGAAAAAACGAAAATCGAGAGAAATATATTTGCGTATTGGTCGAATGACCCTCGCACGGTGCAGGTTTTCGAGAAACGGCTCGGTAAGCTCATTACTTCAGTGTTGCATAATGATTCAAATTACAAGCATAACACCGCGTGGCTCTCTCGTTAGCTTCTGAACCCCGCATAAATACACGCTGTATGTGCCTACCAAGATATCGGAATGTTTCAAGCATTCTTTAATCCCGTGGGAACTACTTTTATCCCGTATGATATCGTTAAGTGCAGACATCTTCCGCTAGATGAGTGGTCGTCAACCTTTCCATTTTCTAATCTTTTTATTCACTCTTCCGGGGCGTGTATTACACTGCAGAAACCCGGTCGGATAATGTGAAAAATACAGTTAAAAACCATGCATTCAAGTGTATCCCTCTACGCACGCGTCTACTCTCGTAACATTGCTCGCTAGTCTGCTCTTATTCCGTAAGAACGCTGTTTTACGACCGTCGCTTAGACACTGGAAAGCGTGCATGGACTGGGTGAACCTGCGAAACTTGACAACTGTGTCATTGCCAGGGAATAAGCTGCGCTTTCCTCATTTACCGTTGTCCGTTGCGGTGAATTGATGCAACAGATCTTGGTACCAAAAAACTGTACTTGTGAGTGGGCACGATGCTGGAAAGATCATCTTTTTTCGCATAAATCACTGAAACTCGTTGCATTTTACAAAATCAATGAATTACCGTATTTGCGTAATACCAAATCATGGATAATCGTGTTTACTGGTACATTTCGATACCGCCAGTGATGTTTGATCGAAATATAACACCGGCTGCGGTATTTACAGAGCATCCAAGTCAACAACGGTGGATGCTAATGAACCCAGGCAACCTTGCCTGTAGGCTTTCGTTTCGAACTCTGACCTGAAATCGAAAGTCATAGAGACCAATTGGAATGTTGATTAGCCAAGAGGTCTTGGCATGATCTTGCCGAAGCGAAGCATTCAAAGTCGGTGTTCACCGATTTTGAATATGAAACAGCCACTGAAATAGCTGCGCAAACAGGGTACGGTTATACAATATGAAATTCCGAAGGCAGACCGTTTACAACTGTTCTTGCATAGCAACGTAAGTACACATCGAATGCTTTTATAATAAGGCTGAAAATTTTTCTACGACTCTTTACGCAACCCAAAACATCTATTTGTAAAACCGGATTGTTTTTTTTCAACACCATGTGAACAAACTAAGTGTACGATTTAGCGAAGCAAACAACGTTGAGGAGCCTGTAAAAAATGTTGAATATTTTCTTTTTACCGCGGCTTCCGTCGTCTCGTCAACCGCGTCTGAATACTTTCGCCGTTGTTTCGATAAACGAGTACGGAATAGGTAATTTCGAAAATCTCGCTTGGATCGCGGCGACTCGACAGCCGCGAACCGTTAGAGCGTGAAGAATAATAATCGAGTATCGGCATCTCTGCGCAGCGGCGAGAACGTTGGTTGGTATATAAATTTACGGGAGTAGTTTCCGCGTGTAGGTATACGGACTCCCTTGCGATATGTTATTGCGTATAATAAACTTGAGGGGGCTTCCAAGTATCAGCTAGGGCAATTGGAGGAAGATCGCCGCAAGAATATCCGACCGGTTCGAGCCAGCCTCTTATAGACTAGAACGAGCGCTAGAAACTTATCTGGATACGAAGGAAGAAGTTGCGTCGTGAACAGAACCCCCGTCATGAGGTTAAAGCTGCACCTCGGCACGTAACTTGTATTCCATATTGCCGAGGTAAAACGTATGGCGTGTAACTTTGACTAAGTCGATTCATCAGCCATGCATTTTGCAGCCGGCGAGCGGTTTGCGCTCTCGCACGGTTAATCTAATTCATTATTAATAAATTACCTGCACCGCCGGTTGATCATCGTGTAATTTATGCGAAAGCCTTGTATTCTCTTTCGTACTCGCACGAGTGTGTGAAAATTCTGTATCGCTTCTTCGAGCAATGCACGAGGTAACGACGCGGAAAACTATTGGCGCGAAATTCAAATTATCAACGTTACCGGTACAATTGTACGGACAATAGCTACCCGCGCCCACGCATGCGTGGCACCAAGTCTCACAAAAGAAGGGTAGAATGTTCTCAAGAGTAAAGCCTCGAGTGATGCAGTTGGATACAAAGCGCTGAAACAACCGCGGTGCATCTACCTTACGTATCTATTATCCTTGGAGGAACGGCGAGGCAATTAACATCTAATAATGCGAAGTTGATTAGCTCAGACTCCCCGATATGCCGGGACTCTTTTGTTTCGATCCCCTCGCGTGTGTGGGTAGCTACTCTTCGTTATCCATTCAACGGTATTGAGCTTCAACGAAACTAACTAACCATAAAGCGACGTCTACCTGGCGTATATAATCCTGGACAAACTGGCGCACGTACTTCGTCAAAGCCGGTCTCTCGAGTTCCCCCGAGTCCTAACCGAGGGCGGAAACTTGGGTAAGTGCCTAAACAGCAAATAAAACGATCCTTCGATTCTGGCGTATTACGTAGTCTCCGTACATACGCGGCGAACGATGTAAACAGATTGTAACAAGTTTATACCGTGTGCAGAGGAGGGTCGATGATGCTTCGCGGTAAAAGGGATCGGCCGTGTCTTACCGGGTAATAAACGAACGCCCATACCCTTGATCGCATGGATCGTTTCACACGGTAAATCGACCGGTCGAATCATCGAGCTGTTATTTTAGGATCGATCTTTGAGTATAATCGAACGATCCAAGCACTCCGATGACGGCGAGATTAGTCGGACCTTGACTCCGGTCATGGACCGGGACAAATGAAGACGTTGTAGATTA
Organism: Neodiprion pinetum; assembly: GCF_021155775.2. NCBI lineage: Eukaryota > Metazoa > Arthropoda > Insecta > Hymenoptera > Diprionidae > Neodiprion > Neodiprion pinetum. Next base: position 33,663,342 of record NC_060234.1, read on the forward strand.
TTATATCGGACGGACCTTCGCGAGCCCATCGCGATTGCCACAAGCCATCTTAATAGTTAGCTCTGATGAAGACGTGGAACGGTAAACGTGCGTTCGTTGATAGACAGTTTTTACTTTCGTCATCCTGATCGAAATTTTATTGTAACCAATTAGGGTGAACAGAAACTGATTTTAATCACGCGTAAGACGGTTGTGCATAACCGATCATTTTGAAGATGACGATAAAAATTACGGAACGAATTTACTATGCGTAAAATTATATTTGGCTTGTTCGATTATTGTTACTTTATACCATTGCCCACCACACCGTGCTCGTTGCTACGTACTATTACGTGAACACGAAATTTTGTCTCAATACCAGAGCTTACAGCGGTCCGTATGAATAGAAATTTTATAGCACGAGCGAATAATAGCAAAATATAACCGAAGCGCATATACGGAGTTAACAGTTTCATTACTGGATGAAATTCCTGAAAAATAAATAATGTATGACGATAAATCCACAAGTGCCAGCCTCAGATGTTTCACGTGACCTTTATTACCGCGTCTATGACCTTGTTTCCAGACACGATCCAATAAATTTTTTCGTATTTTCCAATTATTTTCCCGTCTATCTCGATTTTCATGAAATCTTTTACGATGTACCGATATACATACAAAAAGAGCGCCAGGGACGTTCTGCCAAGCGAGGTGAAACTTTTCTTGCAACACAACTCGTTCTGCCACATGGCAATGAAATGACAATTGAGAATTATGTCGTTACTCGAAGTAGCAATTCCGCAAAGTTCAACTTGCACTGGACGTTTCTCCTTCCGGTTCGCTCGCACTTCGATCCACTCGATGGTTCCCAGTGTTTTTATAATGCCACCCTTCCGTTTCGCGTGCGCCTGCCGCATGATGCATGCTGCACTAATGCCGTCCACGCATTGTAGCTGACACAGCACACCCTTCGCCGTTATGCTGAAAAAGCTTTCGCGTGTACTTAGTCCACGTTGACGACCCACGCGTCGTGATCCTGCGGGAATGAGCGAGGCCCTGGGTGGAAATGTAACCGCGATGGACAAACCGACGCACGGACTGCAGGCGGACACGAGTTAAATTGGCATGAAGCGTGACCGGTGTCCACTCGCTGATTCTGCTTCTGCTTCTGCTTCCGCGTCGCTTTAATTGCAATTACAGTACCGTTTTTTGCTGTACTTTACTAATTACATATTACACACGATTCTACGATACGAGGAATATTTAGGTTACGCACATGGTTTTTCTTTATCTTGTTTTCCATTGTATGGGTTGTCCGTTTCGCGAGACGAATTGAAGAATAATTCTTCTAGATCACCGGATGAATCTTCGGAAGTTGAAGCGATGACCTTGGCACGGTTCCACGAGCGAAGCATAACTTGACTGACGGATTTCTGAATTTCTTGTTTCTGAAAAACATTTCGTTCATTTTCATCTGTTGCATCGGGGATCGAATATAGTTCTTTCAGCATCTAGCCGCTGTACGTGACCATAAGCACTACGGTTTTCATCCACGGATCAAAGATCAAGAAAAAATAACTCTGATTTTATCACGTAACGTTGGACGTGCTTCAAGACCAAGCGTCGCAACCCAACGAGAACAAAGAATTGATCCTGTAAATTCCACGGGTGATTAGCAGCTGCACCCACAGGTTAGAAGAACATTCAGGGAACAAACGGAGTGTCGGGAGTCTCGTAAAAAGTGGGTTTATACTCGGATACCTTCCTGCGAGTGGTATACAATATATACATACAGTATATATACATATACATGTATATCTATATCTATATAGAAAGGGTACACACCCTAGAGAGCCATCGCCTCACGAAGCTTCTAGACCTGCACAGTTCATTACCTTCATCACGTGATGAAGATTGTTCTTTCGTCACGGTTGATGTATCGTTGAGCAGAACCCCGCGGAGTGTATACATTAAATGCCATAATTCTGCGAAAGTCAGATGATTGCCTGCAACTGCAACTGCAACGAAGAACTTCCGCGTTATCCGCGGTCCCGTCGACTGCGCCACCCTTCAAGTACCTATAAGCCTAGGTCTAATTTTGCCTTGGTGCGAACGTTTTTGGTGTTTGGTGTAATTTCTCTTTTGCTGTATCATGTTCTCTTGTCTTTATCGTGTACAATTAGATACTGTTGCCCTCTTTGGGTTCACCTGTTAGGCTTTGTCTGATCAATGAATAAATAAATAAACAAATGAAAGATTGACTCGAAAATACGACGATATGGATGTGCTTGAAGTAATTAGAAAGGCGCGTGTCATCGACAGGAGAAATGGTAGGCAATAATACCTGCTATGTTGAGGCTTATCTTGGGCGCGATTTATGTCTGCAATAAAGGCTCACCACTGCCGGCACGCTTGCGAATGTTGCATACACATGCACAGCGCCTCGTTTGTGTACATGGATACATCATGCAATTTTACAGAGTCAACATCCTTCGTATGGAAAAAACTGAAACGATACCTTTACTCAGGACGCGACCAGCTCGAGGCACTCCTGCAGTGCCGGAAAACCTACAACTTCCAAGAAAGAGGTCGTAGACCCTTACGAATCCATGTCTTTACAAGCTGCGCTTGATTGGTCCGTAGACAAGCATAGTTGCACGGATGTTACACCCTGGAAAGTTGCGGCTGTGTTTGTGAAAGGGAGCAGATTGCGGCCGAGATAATTCAAGAAGGTGCTGGATGCAGTCAACTTCCATAAAGATATCGCGAATCTTTTTACGATCGACCATCGCAAAACAAAGTTGTCGAATTGTAAGGTTGAGAGTTTATTATTTGGTTTTACAGCATAAAAAATATTGACAAATATTCAATATTCGCAGAGGTATAATTTTTTACCGTTCCGCGTCTCAATTATACAGTTTAATAAAAATAACTAATATTTCGCGGAGAGGATATGAAAAATTATACAGATGTGAACTCTTGAAAGTTTTTTTTCGATCCAGTTACTTTAAGCAGAAAAATTTACTCTTTAACTTTTTTCATCATTCCCAATCGACTATCTAGAATAACATACTGAAAAAATTATGCCGTAAAAATGTTTATGTACTCCGATACTCGGTTCTCCGATTCCTATATACGAAGCGTAAAAGAAAAGTGCTTTACGGTAAAACGGCCGCTATAAAGTTGGATTGCGCAAAAGCTTTTGCTCTTAACTAATTCAATATATTTACGTCCATTTTATGTGAATTGGAATCTTGTTCGGTACTTGCGTCACCTTCACCTGTCTTTCGTAATTCCCGGTGAGAATCTTGCGTCTTTATACCTGCAGTTATTTGCTGGGATGCTAACCGGGTATGACCGTGGTACGAATTTTCAAGCCAAATAAGCCTTGAGAGTTTCTTTACAAGAAGTAGCTCCGAGATTAGACATGAAAGAATTACGAGTTACTCGCGAATTTTCTCCCCCGAAGTCTCGCGGAATCTCATCAAAGCGAATGAATTATTCGCCCTGCGGAGCATGATTGGATAGAGAACCTGACTCAAAACCTACCTCCACTAATTTGTACGAAGTAATCGATGGAGGTTAAAAGGCAAAAAGAGACTGCAACAGAGTGGAGAGTGGACTGCGGGAGAAGAGAAGATGCAGAGGCCTGCGCCGAAGGAAGAGGGGAATAAAGGATGCGCGCCTAGGTAGCTGCACGAAGGCGTGACGCAAACCAGAAACTAGAAGTCGTCGTCCCCTTGGGTTACAGTTATGTTATCCAATCTGAGAAAATGCTCGGCGTATTACGCGAACCGGTTATGATGTCGTTCCGGCCTTCAGAAATCAACTGCAATCGCACAACCTCGGTGGAATTCGCATTCGAATTCGACTCCTTACGTTGACCAAGTCACCCTTTTCAGAACACGTGGACCATCGGTTGCTTGCGCAATCTGCAGGGATGATTTCGAGGCTCTACTTCCACCTCGGGTGCTGGGACTTCCGCATTCCTGTGGGGGGAGGCTTATTACGGTCATACTTGAATCGCAGCATGGTTCGGAGCAGATGACAATGAACGTGGCGAGAAGTCTGGACTCCATCATACCGAGACTAGAGGTTTCAAATGATAGACCGACAACGCAGCGTAACAATTTGCCAAGGATACATTATACGCAGCAGAGTGTCTGTACACGAGGGCTGTAATATAAGACTCGATCCGCAAATTCATCGAGCCTAATTGGAAACGACAATCGGCCATTGGTCGGATAGTGCTACAGTCTCTAATATTTTTCAATTACTCACTGTCGGATTGAGGTAAGAATGACAGATACAATTACGAACGATGCAACCGAGAGGAGTCAACCATGCTTGAAGTCGGATATAAGATCTGCGCTTGGTGGAAAGTCAGTTGAAATTACGCGAGTCCATTTGAATTCACTCGAAGCCGTGCGAATTCATTGGAATACCTTGAGGATTTTTTTCGGCCCACGAAGTGACTCGAAGTGACTCGAAGTCTCGCATCTCGTGAAGTGTAAATTCAGCCGTCAAATGGTCTCGACACCTCGTAGAATCGTCGCAATTAACCGGTTCTCTATTTTTCCGTCGCACCGTGATAATGATAGCTAATCAAACGATCGTCCGCCGACAGTAAGAAACGTGCAGGCAGCTATTCCATCGCCGCTCGCAACAACCACCGGATATTATTCAGCTATCATTATCTTTTTGGTTTTACATTTTATCTATCGGCAGTACGTCCGCACGAGGCGAAGAGCCGAAGCCGACCTTTGACACCGTGCAACTTAGTCAACGTACAAGAGAACTGCGTGACAAGCTAGGATTATCCCGCCGTTTCTTGAGCCTGGATTTATCCCGGGAGAGCCAGTTATTTGTCGAACCGCATTGATCGACGGCCCTGATCCTCCGGAACCGTTACATTTTTCTTTCTTTTTTCAATCCTTTCTTTTAGCAAGCTTCAGCAAGCATACCACTTGTCCGTGCTTCGTTTTCTCTCTTTTCTCTCTATATTTTTTACATCCCAAGGCATCCGAACCTCGCAATTCAGCCGATGAGAATGACGAAAACGAGGTCCGATCCACGGAAGTATCGCCGTGACTCACTAGACGAGAAACGTTATCCGCGTACCTACAATGTTGACCTGAGCATGAATATCGGAGTGTGCCAAAGCGCCCGCATTGCGGACAACCGTTCGGCGTGTGTTCCCAATGAAGAGAAAACACTCTATGAAACCCTCATCGTTCATCCTTACGATGCAAATTCGCAACCGTACCCCGGTGCGTATAATATCCCGGCTCCATGTTGGCACCGGAAATGGGTTTCAGAAGATAACTCGGGGCGACCGACGCTCCGTAGAGATTACACACGCGTTAGTGAGAGTAATTCATTCCCGGAGCAAACCGAAGCTCGTTGGATCGGATACGTCCTCGAACCCGGAAGACTCGCAGACGCCGCGAAGTTGACTCGTCGTCCGCTCTCACGGTCAGGGCGAGGCTTCACTCCTTCGACATCTTCGACGTACCGTGTACCTGATTACACGGACGGTGGGTAGAGATACTTTGCATCTCGTGGTGCGTAGGACGTTAGCCAATTATCCTCGTCCCAGCCAGCTGCGTGCGTGAAATCAACTCTTCCGCAAACACGCCGGCACGTACGTGTAACGACAAGTCGGCGCGTTATGAGGAATTTTGTAAAATTTAGGAAGGAACGCTTTATCCGGGTGAGATCATCGTTATTTATTTTTTATTTCTTATTTTTCTTTCTGCTTAGATTTCTCTCCGCGGAGACTCAGCTACGCGCAAAAACTATTGCAAGATCAATGTTTTTCACCGGGATTTATACCAATACCACCGCGGCAAGAATTCTCTTCCCGGTTGCAGTGAAGACGAACAAGAAGAAGAAAAAAAAAGAAACATTCCGCAAACACGTCCGAGGATTCTTATTGTTCTCCCATTTTACACAACATCCATTTTATTTTCTTCTTGATCTGACGAATCCGCTCCGATCAATTCTTTTTTAAAAGTTATCGGGGATTCCCGTTAGTCACGACGGTGCACTTGGTACCTTAGAAAACGGTGACCTGTACGAATCGAGTGGAATTCCTGTGTAACATTGGCCATTGGAGCTGATAGAAAAAAAAAAATAAAAAAAAAAAAATAAAAAAAAAAAAAACGGAAAAACTAGTGCCACAATTGAGGTAAAACATCTGCTGTGCAATTCTCTCTCGGTGCGTACCGTGAGGCGTGTACGTTTTCGGTCGTAAAATCCAACAACCGACCTCCATGCAACGAGGAATACCTGTAATCGCGTGTCTATGTCGAGCGATTTTCACCCGGTGTTCTGGGCTACGATATACATAAAACGAAGCTTGAAGGTTTTCCTAGGAATGGACGACAGGTGACTCCGCTTCTAGAATGACGCAGACCGGTCCACGGGGTTAGCCGTAAAATTACGGATCCGTACGATTCGAGGTGGATGCATCGGTACGTTCACATGTTCGCATCGAATTTCGCGAATCTAAACGCACTCGTTGAACATTCCGACGAAGAGGGATAGGAAGAAAGAGCATTGCGAAAGAAGCAAAAATTCAAATAACGAAAATACCGCATATCTCATAAACACTGTATACAAACTGATAATCTCGGTTTATGTTTCGGTAACGTGATTTATACTTTAACAACTAATCGCTCTGTAATTACTGCAGATTTAACGAACCCTCCTGCAGGGAAGACTCGTTTCGATATCAAATTTTCAGAAGTTATGTACCTATTCAAGGGTGAATTTATTATGTATTAGTAAATTATGGCTGCGGGCGGTCGGATCTTCGTACAAAAAGTGATACATGTTTTTTTTTACCCCTGCCCATTGGATTGAGTAGGTACATGTGTTCTCTCAGACCCGGCTTATATCTCGTATTTCGTATCATGTACTTTACTACTTCTGCTCTTTATCATTAAGTTCCCGTTATTCTTCTGCTTGATGCCATTGTACCCGTATTACCTCAGTTATTTACTTACGTTACTGCGAAAAATCTCATTTTCTTATAGTTGATACAAAATAATAACAGTAAACCATTTATCGCCGCAGTGATGCGTGTAAATTTATGTTGGCTGATAACTTTCGCGTCAATCGAATAAGGCCGTAGCATTTCTACTTTATAATTGCTGAAACACCACTGAATGCTTCCAATGGTCACAAGGAAACGTGGCATGCCAGTACTTCTGATATGCATGGACACGTGGACATCCGTATTTCCCTTCGGTGAATCTAAAGTTGATACCCTGTTCCATGGACCCTACACTTATCCGCCATCCATGGCCACACAATTTCACGGGGTGAAAAATCGATTGGTTTTCGTTGTGAGACGATGTTATTTTAGATCATATTCAGGATAATCGGCGAGAAGAAAGGAAGCGAAGACGTGGAACGAGGAACGAGAATATGAGCGGGAAATGGAATGAATGTTGAATCGAGCTTTCATAGGACGCGGAGGAAGCGCGGGGAGAACCTCGAGGAACGAGTCCTTGACCGACCGTGAACCTCGAAGGAGATGGCAATGCATCTTGGAGCTTAGCCGAGAGCTACGCTGTACTGCCGCGAAGACCTAACTGACGAACTAAAATATAGTGATTATACGCTGGGTGGAAGAAGCGCAGAAGGACGAGATCCAGCGGGAGGAGCAGAGAACTCTGCAGGTACGCAATAACACCAAGACTGAATTATAGTATCGTAGTTTCCACGCTGCGCCTAGGTGCAGGAATAGCATTGCGAACGCGATGGAATCCTCGTCAAGCGAAAGAAAGACTCGACAATGCTTTGAAAGAAATTGGAAACAATGACATTTGCTCCCTATCATAGTCTGTTTCAAAAATTCTGCGCATAATCATTGCCCAATATTTCTTGGCTCGGACCCGACCGAAGACCACAGTTAAAAAGCCTGATTGTTAGTACGGAGATCTTGAGAAATATTATACGATGCAGAGTGAAACGAAATACCGGGGGATTTGAATTGCTGGAAGAAGTTTCTGGGTTACACAAGTAAGCAAGGTGTAATTGTTTCCGGATTCATCGCACGAGGGGTGCTGTAATTGTTCTTTAAACAGGGTTTCCTCCTGCAAAGAGACGATCCAATCGCCGTGGGAGAATGCTCGAACTCGTTGACCATAAAAATAATGGAATCCCTTTAGTAACGAGCTGCCGCAATCCTAAGGGCCTTACAATTGGCGAGAAGATTAAAATCGCAAGTTGCGGATGGATAAAGGAATTCCGTACGATCTCAAAGAATTGATTCTAATTCTCACCACTTCCGCCGGTCGGGGGACGCAACGTTTCCTTGTCCTCAAGTCCCGGCAGTAGGTACGTGACATTGGGAGACGTGCGTGTAATGCACGTGCAATCAATTCTTGCACGTCGTTCGAAGATCTTCGGTGACTGACCAAGCGCGGTGTGAAGAAAAACCATTGACAGTCGAGTGGACTGTACGTCGCGTTAACGAAGGCAGCGCCCGTTTCACCGCAACAGTCTCGAATTCGGTTCATCAAGAGAAGATAGAACTGGAGTCGTGAGGCAAAGCCAATTGAGGTACAGTAAACCCGTGAACGTTTGTCCCTGGACCGTTTTGATTGAAGCAAAACAGCCGAATGGCTTCGATAAAAGGTTTGTAAAAAGTACGCGGCATAGGCCATCGATCTGACTTGTCTTCGCTCGTGCTACTAGCCGCAGAATGCTGGTTGTTTTTCTTTTCTCTCTTCCTCGCTTTTTTGCTTCTGTCGTAGAAAGAGACTCACTTGATGAGAAAATCAAAATGCATCCGACCAATGACCCCAAACAATAATTTACCGTCGAGACAAAACGATCAGATATCTACGTGGCATGGTAAGATACCAACCAATTCTTTCCGGGAAAACATTGCCGAAGGCCGTACTGTGTGGTAATTCCGACTCCATAGTAATAGCAGTGTTTTTACCCAGCCTTGGGACGCTCAAGAGCTTCCGGTTGAACTTTTTCCCATTTCTTGTTGTACAGCGGATAATGCAACTCTGGGAGATTGTTGCATTCTGAGTTTCTCTGGCTATTCTTCTTCCGATTAATGTAAGCGGTCCATTTATACCGCTATATAGTAATCCAGTTCTGCAACCCCGGAGACATTATGATTAAAGATGTCTACATGCGAAACTTGACGTTACCTTCCCACGAACCAAATCCCCCAGAGCTACCAGAGATCTTCTCTTACCATGTGCCCCGGTCGTTTGTACTTTACAGTAACAATGAATTCAATGAACGGTTGGTTGAAACTATGAAAACACCGGGTCTTCGTGTATCGGGGTAATTTTCCACGTCGAAAAAAACAAAAAAATTGTCAATGGCATCCGGTACAGATTTTTTTGTCCCCACCTTAGTGTGTCAAGAAGTTCATACCAATCATAATTCATTAATTGAGCTCCATTTTTGAGCCCAGAATAGCACGAATCTCACGGTCGGTTTTTACTGAAAATAAGAATAAATTTTTTTTTTTTTCATTGTTACGGCGGTGCGATATTACACTGTTTCGAATTTGCTCATTCCAGTGTTTCAGGTATAATACGTTACACCCGTATAAAGTGTAACCAAATAGTCGGTGAAGCAGAAAATATATATCTATGTTCCTTTCCCGCCCCCCTGAAAAATCAAACAGCGTTTTTGCCACCGTCGACATCACGTTCCCGTGTCTCGGTCGCGTAATTCGGCTACCAGTCACATCTCTCTGGCAATCTTTCATCTTCCACCGAGGCCACGACAGTACACGGCACATGGTCCCTACTCACGAGTCCAGCGGTGCGGTGGTCGGGGCGAACAGTTAGACACTTAACCTGACCGGTCACACTGAATTCGGACGCTCGTGGCTACGATGTAGCGTTCCTTTTACGCTCGACGATCACCGGCGATCGCTACCGTCGGGTAACCGGCGCGGGATCATCTCCCTGTGACGAGGACCAACGGGGACTCTTTCCCCCGTTTACGGGAATTTAATTGAAGCGTGAATTACACTGAGAAACGCGGAAACTCCTCCATGGGACCGGGTCAGGCTTTGCTGTTGCGTCGGGAATTACTTTGACCCTCCATCCGGCTAAGGTGTCACTCGCGTTACTTAATAGTACTTTAATGTCCGCCAGACGTGATGGATGATATCCCTTTCTTCTCCGGCCTTGTCTTAGTCTTGTTTGTTTGTACACCGTATGCTTGCTTCTCATTTGCCGTGTGTGTACAAGCTTTTTTTTCTCTCTCTCTCTCTCTCTCTCTCTCTCTCTCTATCTTTCCGACACTTGTTTGGCCACGCCTTGAGAAAAATAAAAAACCATCCTCTGGAATAATAATTAACATATTTATACAACGGTAACTCGACACCGCAGTAACTACTTACATCTTCCAAAGTGTGACAGATCAAACAACGGATTTACTCTTGAAAAATTTTCACGACATGCACCGGCAAACAAGCCAGAGTCGTTTGACTAACCTTATAAACTTGACCCTAGCGATTAAGGTTTGAAAATGAAAGTCACTTCAATTTTTTTCCCATCTCACTCGACGCCTATTTACTGTTTCCGCGTCGGGTTTCAGGTTTGATAAGCGTGATGGAAATGTAATGATTACATAAATATCTTGACCGTTTTTCATGGTAGCAGTGAAACGCGTTTCGTACAGTAGTGTGCGTGAACGAGTATTTAAGTCCGTAAAATGCGAATATTAACGAAGCAAGTAGGTGTTATAGTCCCCAGACCCAAATCTTTCGTGCTCTTCTTTCTTCTCGTATCGACGTACCTGCCATAAATTTTACCACTCGGTAATAGCCGGTCATTATATCTTTAGATTACTGATATTTCGTCAAAGCATCACAGTTCTTCAGTGTTCAAAAATGCCACTTATCCATTCCGAACTATTTAATTTACTTTTTTTCGTATTCTATTTTCAAACGAACGGATGATTTAATACTAACGATTGTGCAAAAACAAAAATAAAAAGCGAGAACATAAGACCCTGAATAAATTCGATTTCAAGCTCGACATCCATCGATTCGTTTACTTATATTATCCAAGAGTTCTAACCCAACAGGGAAAATAGAAAAGAAAACGATACTTCTGTACACCTTCACGAGCTTCCACCGCCTAGCGAACGAGCTGAAAAATGCATCTGCTCAAAGGTCGTTGATACTGGTGGTACCCCGTAGTTTGCAAGACGTTGTTAATTAACTATTCCTCCAGCAGCCCACTTCTTTGCACCTAGGCATTGGGTCTTTTTCCCCGCTCATCCGCTTGCTTATTTTTATTGCATTATATTACACCTGTAACCACTGACTGCAAGATCATGTCTATTACGATGCTGCAATACACGCATAACGCGGTTATCGATTCGTTTCGACGAAGCTATTCGAGAACGACAAATACGCAGATTCTTTTCGGTAAAAAGCTGCGATTAAAATAATGAGAATGATTCGGCGAGTAGTCTTTGCCGAAATTCTGTCACACCCATGTTTTACTATGACACGGTATAAGTTCGTACTTCACTTTCACCCTACTTTTTCACGAAGCTGAAGTTGGTAATGTTATCGTAATGATTCACGTTTCGGATAATATCATTATTTAACGGTTTCAGGAATGTCGGTGATGCAATAAATTATTATATAATATTTGAAAAACTCGACTACTTCAAAGTTACTATAGAAATGAATAATAGTGATTTTTCCTCTCTACGTTTCATTACGTTAACGTTACTAACTTCTATCTCGTATTTTTTCACCACCCCTCGCACTTTCGATTCTTACCCATCAGCCTCAGAGGGAGGAATGTTGATGTGAAAAAATTCACCACGCAATCTTTATTGCACCTCGTATAATTTCGGTGCAAGAAGAGAAAATCCTCCAAGCCAAAGGATGGAAAAACAAACGAGCTCTGCACCATCAGATAATCATGTAAGAGAAAAAAATGCCAGTAGTGTTTTGCATACCGTGATTAAATAAGCGCTGGTGCTGTACTTGGTGTTTAAAGATCAACGACACGGATGGCAGGTGAAGTTTTGCTGGAATTTAAAATAATCTCCAGCTACATTTTCTTTTTAACCAATTTTTCTAACTTTGTCGACTAAACTTTTGCTAGCGTTAGAATTATCGTTGAAATTATTTATCTTCGTTGGATGCAGTTCTTTGTTAAGTGAATCCGTGAGACTAGTTCAAAAAAATCAAGCATGTGTCAATCGTAATAGAGTCAACGTTAAATGCAACACGCCTGATGGGTTAAAGTTGAAACGCTTATTGAGATCAGGCTCACACTCCACTCCAATAATCTAGTTACACATCTTCCGAGCATTTCACACTCCATTGAGCATCCGGCGTTATGGCATTGAAGCGTTGGGGAGGGTGTTGGGCACAATTCTCTATCTCAGTTTGCATGCTCATTCGGCATAACCCTGCAGTTGTTCGATCTTACAGGCTGTTATCAAATTCAAGAAACTCCTCGTGAATGCAACTGGGATCTGTTTGGTCGTCTTTACGACCCCTGTTTCCCTTGGAATAATTTGAGAACGTCGGAATAACCGTCAGCTGAAGGTGCGGAGGACGAAACAACAGAGATAAAACGTAACTAAATCGTCTTGAACCACCTGCAGGGTAAGCCAAAGTTTATCTGTGTAGATATAATTGCACGCGACGTTAATAAATTTGATTAAATTAGCACATCATTTTCTATGTTGAAAATATAATGCACGAAGTAAATTATACCGAGACGACCGGCTTGTGCGTGTGCGAATAATTTCCTGTCGTATTAATGAGCGAGCACGGGGTGGTTGTAGAGGAAACTGGAAAAGTGTTTGCATTTTTCTACGTCATTAGCGCGAAGCTCAGGGAAGCGAACGAGCAATTACGTCAAATCAGTTTCACATCGCACGGTTACTTGTATCAGACATTTTCATACTTAATTGCTGCATATCGACGAGATTTATAAATATTGCAGGAAAATTCCTGAACGCTGTAAACACCAGACGCGGTGTATAATGCCAGCGATTTGGCATGGAAATAAAATTAGTAAAGCTTCAACAAGGAGTCGTTTGAATCAGAATGACGCGACACTTTGGTACCTATCTCATCTTATACTCATCGATGCGGTGTATTGGCAGCCTCCGTTGCTCGGCAATTAAATGCCGCTGTATTTCTTCCTATATTATATATCTCGTATAGTTGGTTCGACAAACTACTTGTAGTGGTGCCTTGAGCTTTTTATCGACACCAATTTTCTCAACGAGCCATTTTAATTTGGTTGAATAGAAAATTTCGTTGAAAATAAACGCTGCAGATAACTCTGTAAAATCTCGGCGAATAAATATTCGTTTCACACGCGTGTGAACGTTCTTTAATATCTTCAGAGACCGATCATACGTAACCTGTTTTCGTATTTTGCACTATGCTTAATGCCTAAACGCGAGCTGATTGACTCCGTTAGGTACACACAGCGGCACTCAAAACGTTGAATATTGTGCAAATTTATTGACGGTCACTAATGTGGGCTGCGTTATTTGTCTGCATGACACGACGACTACGGGTGGGGGTCTAAACTTGGAAGGGTCAATATTTCGAATGGCTGATACATCGAAGTTTCAAAGAAAAACTAGAATGGCTGCTAATGAGCGAGATTTTCAAAAATAAATTTTTCGAACAACTCATCGCTCGTCATCTTATTTCCGTATGCATGTTTGAAATTTCGACGTATCGGCCATTCGACATATTGACCCTTCCAAGTTTTGATCCCCCACCCGCGACTACGGTTTACGGAGAGTGTGAAAGATCGAGAGGCGACAAGATTTTCACCTGATATCGACTCCAGATGCAGAGAACTTGCGTTTCGAATAAGAAGATGAGGAAATGATGATACGATTCGAACGTACAACATTCTCCAAATAATAATTACACCAAGAGGGCGGTTGTCGAGCCTCCGGTAAAAGAAAATACGTAGGTAAGAAAGATGGACGAGCTGCGGTTGAGAAATGGCAGAGAGAGCCGAGCCGAGTCCGACCGGGAGAGATAAGGGAGAAATATAGATGAAACGGTAACATGTCACCGTGTTCCCTAATTACACAGAGTAACCAGCCTTGGTGCATGGCAGCCGAAGAGTCGCGGAAACATCGGAGCAGATCCGAAGGATCGGGTACGCGTTTAACGCTTACACACGCGCCGGTACCGCTAGCTCGGCGGCTAATCACGAGCCGTCTTTGGAGGCTGCGAGCCAATGGGGAGACTCTTTTAAGCGACGTGGTAGCTGGAGAGGCTACCTTGGTTTATAAAGTCAGGGCAGACCGTGGCCTCCAAGACAGAGCTGTCGCGGCAGCCCAGCGCTCAAGATATTTCGTTAGATTTTCTCAAAAAGTGCGCGCGCAGGCAGGAACTGAACTACGTTTCGTACCGGATTTGTTGAACGTTTTTTTTTTTCATCTTGTAAATTTAAGTTTAGTTATCCTGACCAGGGAGAAAAGTGGAATCAGTGAATCAAGTTGACTCAAAAGGTGTCCTCAAGTTGGTACCAGTGATTGTAAAGAGGTACGTGCATCCGATCATCCGTGAATTTCATTCCTATTCTTTTTAGTTCAATTAAACAGTTCGCATTTACCGATGTTTTCCATCGTTTTAACGCCAGCTATTCGACCTGTGATATCTATCATTGTTCGCTCCAGGAGTGTATCGTCGATTTTACGGGTCGATGACTCGGCTTGTAGTATCGATTGAAATTACTCGAATACACCGAGACCAATCTTGTTTTTAAATCCTAAAATTTATAATTCGTTGCAAAATCAGCGATGAACTCAGAGCATCGCGGTATATTGTATACGGAACACGATAACGCGTATACTGTTAACGTTGGCCAAATTAGTACTGAATCTTATCGATACGGAAACTTTGCCGTTCACGTTGTAAAGTAAAGACATAAAACTTTTCCTTTATCTGTAATTAGAATCAGAAAAGCGATACTTTGAGGCCTTTGTCTTGGGTAAAAGAAAATAAAAGAATATAAAAGAGGGAACAAACGGGTCTAATTGCGGGAGAAATTATTATACTGTTATAAATTCGATGCCGAGATCTTTCCCAAGCCGTTTTTTTATCACATTGTATGCATTTGTATCAGAATTGAAGTTGACTCTGTGAAAATATAGTATAGTTTACATATGCACAGTGTTCTCGTATTCCCACGGTTGAGATGGCACGGTTCAAAGTCAGGGCCGTCGAGTTACCTAACAGGCGACTGCGTATACATAGCTATAATACACCGACCATCGTAAAAACGAGAAACCTAAAAAGAGCTAGAAAGAAAAAGTAAAAAGTAAAATGTGAAAAGTAAAATCTAACGGCGGAAATTAGAGGGCCCGTGTTTTTTTTTTTTTCTATCTTATCGCGCTCTCAAACATCTCGCACTGCGTAACGTTATCAACTTCAAATATGACGTCTCTAGCTCTTGGCTCAGCGCCGAATCAAAGTGAAATAATTTGATCGAAATCAACTAAATTTAATTGGAACCTGAATAGTTTCATTTGCATTTTACGGCCTGCTGTCATAAACGAATTATATCTAACAGCATATATGACCTACCCTTTTTGAATAACTACTGTTTTTTTTTTTTTTTTTTTTTTTTTTTATCGTACCATAGAAAATGTTTATAGGTACGATACGAGTTCGAGGTACATACTTGGAGCATTTGAATAATTCCCACAGATAGAAATTACGTTCTCAAAGTCTAGGAAAAAATGCATTCTCGGATACCGTCAGGATTGATTATCGCTCACATTCTAATGACCGACTAGAGAGGAACGGTTGTACCTATATTTTCGAGACGTGGAGGAGACTTGAACGCGTGACGAGACACGCTACGTGTTTTCCTTACTACAGCATAGATATACGCGTGAGCGTTTATGATTTTGTCTACCGAATTTGTAAGCCATGACCGCGAGTTACCGCGTGAATAATCGAAACTGTCGCGTGCCTCACTCGTCACTAAACATTTCACTAAAAAGTATCCGTGTCGGATGAGCGTAATTTGGGAATTTCGTGATCCGAGTGAAAAATTACCAAAGTTCAAGACCCGTCTCCGAATTTCCTCTAGGTTTCCGAGCCTTGTTTATAACTCGCACATAATTGTCTTCGAGTCAAGCTGAGGAACTTAAAGCGCTGCGGACGTCACCGCTTCTGCGTTTCGGGCCCCACCTCACCTCGGAACTAGTGCAGCACGAAATTTGATAGGGAAAAAAACATCGCGTAATTTAATCCAGCTCGGCTCGCAGTCTAAAATTTGTTTCATCGAGCGCTGGATTCCCGGCGTATTCCGACCTGCCCCACTAGCAGCAGTCGTTCCACGGGATCTTCGGCGCCTCGACGCCTGGGCGTTGACCCCTCGTCGGCGCAACTCTCCTCTCCAGGGTCCGTAAAGCGGAGCGGGCCGCTCCGTCGGTAAAATCGACTTCTCTACGAGTCGGGGTTACACCCATGATTCTCTTCGCCATTAACGCTAGCCAAGGGCACCACGAACCCGCGAGCCCCTTTTGGTTCGAGTTTGCGAAGAGGGAGGAAGAAGCTGAGTGCTAACGAAGAGCGATAAATAACATACTCTTGCTTCTTTCTCCTCTCATCGTGTGTGTATTGCATACCCAAGTGAAACATTGCACGTTATATTTTTATCGAGTTGGTTGCTTTTTAGCCATTTTTTCTAATCCCTTTTGGGTCGCGTCGGTCACACCTGCTGCACTCGAATCGCTATTTATGCGGTCGAATGTGGGCGACATTAAAATTACAGTTCTGCTGTTATGTGTACCGTCATCGCGAACTAGACAAATAGGGGTTGTCATAATGACATAGATACTCGTAGACGGATATTTGGTTCAGCGATAGCTTGCCTTTAGTTCAGAGACTCTCAACGATTTTTTGTTTTATTAGGAATACACGCTCGATGCTTGCCAATGAAAAATAAGAAACTTGACTTTTTTGATTGAGAAAAAATTCCACGCTGTGAAAGAGGAGAACCTCCGCAGGTCTTCGAAAACTTGTTTTACATTCTGTACTATACGAATCAAATCGATATTTCGCGAAGAGAAAGGTGGATCCTTCTTCCTAAAAGCCAGTTATCTCGCTGAAGAATAAACCAGCGGCCAGAAGCGAACTTCGGATAGCAAAACAACGTTCGTCGTATCTAATACCTGTGATACGTGTACCCGTCATTTGAAATATTCGCAGTAACCAAAACTTGAAATCCGCCTCTCTCAATTTCAGTTATGACGTAATTTTCTATCCATAGGAAAGAAATTGGCGACTCGGGCGGCCGGTTTATCAACGTGAAATCAATCCGGGCATTATATCCTGCATAGTTTGAAACCGTTATTCGCTGATACGCCCGTCAATCAGACGTCGCGATGTTTAATTATCGAACTTGGTGTATGATTTGTGACGAAGCGATGCGAGATTTGCACCAATGCAAGATGTAGGAGAAAAATACTACTGTTATAAATCTTCGGCCCATTTGTTCCCAACGGCACAAACGGCGCGTCTATAATCTAAGCATCTTTAGCCAACGAAGCAAATTCACCTCGGGCAAATATTCCAGCGTCGCGTTCACCCGAGATGACTGTGTTTGTCCGTATATGCAGTATTTTTTAACATCTATTACCGTTGCTCCAAGAGGATGCCAGATGCAGACGGCGTCCTTCCGATCAAAACCGATATGCAAGCCTCTGGCTCCGGAGATAGACACGCGGCGCCAGGTTAGCGGAGGCATTAAATCATGCACCATGAGCTTAGCGGAAGTTACGTATAATTATACACTAAAATTCATCCGCTAAACGTTTACCGTCCAACGTCCTCGTTATCCAACTAAATCGCACACTCTTCATATAAACCCGCGGTAAGAAAAATTATAACGGATTCTGCACAGTAGGATCGTTGTCCCAGATAAGAAATTCTTGGTTCCTTTTTACGCTACTTAATATATGTGCATACGTATAAACCTGAGGTCGAAAAAAAAGTGTTGGGTGGTTTTATTAATTGCCTGTTGGAGGTCTAATAGAAATCCGAGCCCACGTACGACGGTCTGCAGTGCATGATGGATACTTTTTACTGCCATATTACCTGGAGGCAGTAGCCCGCTATAAATAGGTACGCGATTGCGATTTCAACTGGCACGGCCACATCCACGTGGAGAAGCTCGTCTCCTCCTCCGCCGAATATGTTTCAGCTGTGGAGGTTAAGCGCCGGCAAAGACGCGGGCATGTTCTTCGGACACTTCCAGGCGGTGCTAAGTGAGGCATAAGTCATTCGGCTAGCTATCTTACGGGAGAGATGATTGGCAGTTCTCATCCGCAACCATCAAGTACCTCGTAGTTATTCTAAATAGCTGCGCTGTTAATACACGCGACCTCGGTAGCTAATTCCAACAGTAGGTGAAGCGTTTTTTTATTACGGTAAATATGTGAGGAAGATACAATGGATCCGTGAACGTCTCTCGGATCTGGAAGGAAAAAGGGAAAGAGAATTATAGTTAGGCAGCAGCGCCGGTGAACCGTCATTCGCGATGACCCCGTTGCTGCGATGCTTTACAGAAGTGAACGATCCACAGCCCGACGTCCTCCGGCACCGCGTGCAAAACAGTTTTCGCGAAGGCCGCGGACCTTGACAATCACCTGCAGAGCAGATCGCCGACTGATGTAACAGGAAAGCCTTTCGCCATGGACGTACACGGGACATCCGGTTGCGCCAGATTCGAATTACATATACTTATACGCGTAACGTGGTGTTACGAATCCAGAGGGGTTCTCATATTCCGAGGAACGAAGGTATTATGACCAGTTACCGCATGCCGGCTGATTTGCATGAAGGTGTTCATGCGGCCGTGCGAGCCGGGAGAGGAAGCGGAGAAAGAGATAAGAACCAAAGGTGGGCCAGTAGTGGGATCCCGGAGTTTGTGGACCACGCAACGGTAACCGCGGTCGCGAGAACTTGGCGCGAACACTTCCAGCAACACCGTTATACTCGGCTATCTTGTATACCTACTCTCTTGCAGGTAGGATATATAACCGAGTCCAAGCTCGCCATCACTGACCGAGGAATGATGGGGTGCCGAATGGATTTACGCCGATCGTTCGATTCCCAACTCCGTTCCCATCTGGCCTGGTTTAAAAGAATTTTGTCTTCGTCCATCTGGCACGAAATCCATACCAGTCAGTACTCGTCCTACTTCAAAGAACACGAAGAGCCAAAAGATTATCGAAAATTACAATATTCATGTGTATTGCAAAATTATTTCCACAAGCCACCTTTTCACGAATAATGAAAATTTGTTTCAAACACGTCGAGAAATTTCTGTACACAGCATTGGACTATGCTTATCACTGCATTGGCGATGTTTTACAACTCGATAAATATTCGATACCGTGCGCCAGCCTATCTCGCAGATAGCGAAGTCAGCCACCCTGACAATGGAGAGGAGGTTGTTACGATACCGTGAAAGAGTCTGCGGGGCGGATCCATAAATTTGTTTCCTTCACTTTTTTTTTTTTTTTTTATATACTGTTGCTGGGAACATACCTAACTACCTGCAGAATAAATAGGAAGAAGAAAAATTTTCTGATAACTAGAAAAATATGTGTGTACGGTAAAGTCCGGTGATTAAAACCGCGCGTCGAGGCTGGGAATTTTTTATGTGAATCCCGAGCGATTTAATCTTTTTCCCAATTTTGTAACGGTGCAGTGGGGAGTTTCGCGAGTAGGTACCTACGCCAGTTATCTTCAACTAGGAACATTACTCGCACTATTTTAAATCCAGGTCAAAGCTGTAGCCTCGCTCCCTCGACTGATCGTGGCGGTATTGAACCGTTGGAAAAAAAGATGTGCTAATTTCACCAGCCAAAAATTGCCTACTGTGATATTTACTCAAATTATTTTCAACAGCGCGATCCAACACTGGTAAGAAAATCGGCTGCGAAAAGGTCAATGCTCGGATAATGAAAGATGAAAAATATCGAGACCGCGATCAATGTCATTCACACTTGATAGGATTCATTCACTTCATTCACGAGCACCTGTAACTACACGGCCCATTCTGCCGAGTCACACATACGTGTCGACGATCCATTATCAGAGATAAACGTAAATGACTCACGGCTGTATATAATTAAGGCAGAACGGGTCTGTCAGCCTGCGCCGCGTGGTTCTGAAAGGCTACTGCCTGTATTGCGTTCTACACATTTTAATTTCAACTGGTTATCTAATTAGACAGAAAGAATGAAAACGGGCATAAAACTCGGATTGTAGTTAATGAATTGTTATGGTCGCAGTGTTGCTATTCTCATGCAATTAGTAAATCTCGACTCTCGAGCGAATTCTCGTTTGTTAGAAAGAAAATTACTCGGATTGTTCCTAATTCATGGCAAGACTAAAATTGGACACTGCCTGAGGGAACGGTTCAGTAGACCGGAAGCGATGAAGCAACAGAGCGTCGGATTCTAACGCGTTGAATCAATTAGGCCATCGAAAACCGTTAACTAGCTGCGATGGTATACATTTTACCAGTTAGGCGATCGAGCCAATTGACCCACGTTAAGTACGCCAACAACAGCGTCACTTAATTCGAAGTGTAACTAGCGTTTACTACACCCATGGCGTGCATGAATGACAGGCTGAATTTTGTCTTCTCAGTGATCAATTTGCATCGATACAAGCTCTTCTTAATCGGTATCACGCGAATAGCGATAATTGTAATTAACTTTTGTGAAAGAAAGTCGATCTAGAGTTTTGCTCTCTCAAAATGCAAGCATTGAAACCCAGCTATGGAATAGAATGTGAAAAATTATGACGTCGTGTGGAATCGGACAGAGTATGCCAGGAAAATCCTTTTCCAATAACTTGAATGGTCCGCGAAAGAAATGCACGATGGATGTAACAGGAGGAAAAGTCACACTCTCGGATTTCTGTTAGCTGGTGAATTCTTCGTGTTTTCTTCGGTTACAGATTCGACTTTGTAACACGGCTTGCGTCTGTAATCCGAGTCGACGACGAATTGCTCTAATTGTGCAATACAGCTGATTTTTTAACCCACTCATGCTTGTTTAGTCCAACATTTCATTTCCATTGTGTTTTCAGCGCGCCAATCGCGTCCTCGTTAATGAAATATATTACGTACGTCAAGAGCGACGATTAAGGATCTCTATTGTGGAAACGGCTCATTACTCCATGAGTATTCTCACCGTTTTTAACCCACGCGAAGCGATTAAAATTCGTTAAAAATGGAGGTGACGAATGAACGGTAAATTGGCGACTATAATTTTACAATATACGTGTACAAAGTTATTTCAAAAACGACAGAAGACACAGTGAATTGACAGTCAGTTCAAGAATCTCCAGTTACAGCGAGTTGGTAATTAATACGAGGCTATTGAATATGGAACCAATACGAATCGTTTGTTTCACAGAATCTTTTTGCCCGCAGAGAGAGGTATTTGTGTCACTGGATATACAGAACGGATCGAAAGGTCGGGAGTAACGGTATAACACGAGTAATACGATGACCGCCTAAAACATGACTCAACTTGACTTGTTCTCAAATAATTGAACGATGTTTCAACGTCCACTTATGCAACACGGGGACGTTGATCTTTACAAATTATAATATGTACACACCAAAGGATGACGAATATTTAATGGTCAATGACACTTTCGCGTATGAATAAAATGGGTCGTGAGGTGTTTTTTCTTTTTTTCTTCTTCTTTTTTACTTCTTTTTCTTCAACCATTATATACATCGCTCAATTTGTGTACGTGGCTGCTACATGTAAACACTCGCGTATCTGTGGATAACTTTTAAATTACTAAAATCATTCGCATACGGCCGATCGACGGTAACGGAATTTGAATATTTCTCTCGCAAAATAATGGAGTCCATAGAAAGACGGTATTTACTGATATTCTAACAGCCTCGGCAATTTCGCACATGATAGAAGTATTTATGCAACCTAATACCTGTAAGCGTAACGGTTTCACAAGTTATAGGCCTAATTTAATCTGAATTTAAAAGAAGATAATAAGGAAAAAAAAGCACATCCTGTGTAACCACAGAGGAAGAAGAATTCCAACGGAATTTGCAGGGGGGAGCTGTGAGCTTCTATAATTTGTGGAAAAATCGTGCGACTGAATTCGATCGTTGCGGTAAGCCCGATCTTGACGGGATTTACTGCCAGCCAAAGACGGCTGCGGTTGTTCCTTACTTTTTTTTACCTATTTACGTATTTTTATTTGACTCTTTTTATTCTTTCACGTTCTCTAGTACAATAGAGCTAGCGAAGCGCAATGTCCGGCCGTAAGGCTGCACGGAACAAGAGGCGAAGGCCTGCGAAAAGAGAAAAATGAAGGCGCAAGAGGCCTTAAGAAGGTTCGCCACCGTCCGAAGAGATAAGACAACCTGTTGCTCGGCTCGACAAGCGACCGCATCGCTGACGTTCGCCTGGAGTCTTCGAGAATACAAATGACTGGCGAAGTCAGACGTGCGGAATAGCAATTAAAACCTACAAGCCCTGAATACTCGCGGCTCTGGGAATTGTTCGGCGGTGAGAAATAGAGATGAACGAAAAGAATTCACAATCAGCCGAAGCCCGTTATAGAATGGCGAGGAAATAAGATTTAAAAGAACTGGAATAACAATTAGTGTTTCTCTACGAACGGCGGATAAACTTCGGTGGTGGAATCTCAATTTCGATACCGTTCTCGATTGCGTATTGTATAGTTGCTTTATCTCAACCGTACAGTCTTCATCACTCTCGCTGTGGGCTTGGCTCGTGTGAACCTCTCGAGTCCGTGGTTCGAATTTAAATTACAACAGATAAATCGAATTCCACAATGTTTAATGGACAGTGATCAATCGATCGGGCTAGTTTGGAATCGGTTTTCGTATGGAGCGAGAATTTCTGATGAAGAATTCGTCGAAAACTCGCAAGTTAATCTATCCGTTTAATCGGAATACCAAATTCACGGTCATTATAGTTCTCTCAACGAACCGAAACTCACAGCATAAATCAGCGAGCCCCTCGACATTCGATAAGAACGCGTTTCTACTGATTCTAAATGCCGAACAAACACCGCGCAGTAAGAGCATCGCCAATAACGCGAACTACGTGATAATAATCAATTTCACCGTTCGACCTGCTCCGTAGTGCCATAAGGAATTCACGAGGAGTAGCAGAGAGCCAACGTTGTGCATAAAGTACCATCTTCGTCGGACACGTGATTTTGCCCATGTACGTGAGTGCATTCGTCCGATTTGTTTCATTGTCAGCGATCGGGCATAAATCACAAAACCTTCGGTTATAGGCACCAGTAGTTACGATTGCATCGCGGTTCAGAGCCGTCTCGGAAAGTTCAAGAAACCCCAAAACCCACGAACCGTTGGCACAGTCGAACAGTCCATTTAGAGCTCCGTTTCAGCCCGCAGGTCGAGAAGGAAGCTAGGCGTTTGTTTCAAGATTCATTCTCCTCTCGAAACGGTCAACTCCCGGATGCTTGATGTTCGGTCAGCAGTCAAAAAAGTGGGTACTCAAGTTTGAGGTAAAGTAGAGGATGAAAAAGGTTCCTCTGCTCGATGTCGTTCTGCGGGCAAAGAAAAGAATCACGACAAATGATTCACTTGGGATGGGAAAATTTCATACCAAAGGAAAAAAATTTCACCACCAAATTACGCGCGGGGTATGAAAAACAAAAATTTGCCTTTCTTGACCGTCGTTCGCTGCATGATCTTTTTTTTTGTTTTCTTTTTTCACCCCATAATCGATCTTGGACTAATGACAGAGCCGTCAATCTCAGCTGCGTAAAAAGCACCGACAGACATAGTCGGAAATCGTGGAAACCAGTCGAGCTGCGGCTATTTCAAAGGGTACAAAACAGCGATAAACGACTGAGAATATAAAGAATTGTGGTTATAGTCGAACAGAGCTTACGGTGACCCTCTCACGGAACTCTGTAGTGGCTGGACATGACCCCGCATCTCTGTCATTCTCTCGCTCTCCCTTTATTTTTCTCACTTCTTCTTCTTACACTGCGCCAGATGTTGCAGCAGAGGTTCAGATAACAGAAGTTTCCGCCACCAAGGTGTAATTGAGCAGTAAGGTGATAGGGCCAAACCACAATTGTGATACAAGGAGCAAAGATTCTTACCAAACAAAGAACCGTTTGTATCCAAGTAACTTGATTGATAATGTTTATTACAAGACGTCGCGGTGACTGAGACACGCACCGAGTTTATTGTGGCAACTTAATTGAAACGTTTTTATGTGATAATTATGAGGCGCGGTTCTCCGCTCGAATCCGTTAGAAATGCGGCTTGGCGCTAATGGCAATCTGTTTTTTGTGTCCGTAACTCGTGTGGCTACTTCAGCCGGCTTTTGATACCGATTTCAATAGCCAATCTCTTAGAAAATGTGTAATAAGAATATGTCGAGAATAATATACATCTATCGCAAGGTATTCTTCGCTTCGGTAGCTGCTACCAATCTCGTCTCACCTTCGTTTTACGTTATGTTCAAAAGCGTGGTTACTGCCGTAATTACTTGATTGTCCATCGTGATATATTATAGTCGCAGCTGTAAAAGTGACGAAATTCTAAGTCATCATCTACCGGATGAGGTGGTCCTATCCTCATTGGCAGTCATTAGTCAAAGTGGATCGGCAGAAGCGGCCAAGTGAAATTCACTTTTTTCTGTCTTCTATTCGTTACTGCTGACAATGATAAGTCCTTGCTCCGAGACGACGTCCAATCAGCTAAGATCCGAGCTTTTCGTCTCATTCGTTTTTTGCAGCGGTACCTCAATACTCCGAATTTTGGGTAAAAGAAATACTCATTCTCACTGACGAGGCGTTTTTGTTCATATCGGTTTGGCCCGAGTTTGCTACCGTGGATGTTGTTATTCCGGACGCCAAAATCACCTCGGTTAATTCCCACTCACGGCGAACCCATGCGCGAGGAGATTGAAAAAAAAAGCCAACCATGAATCGAAGTCCGTCTGGAATGCGTATAAGGTACAAACGTACGGTACGTATCTACACTGTGACAAATCCCGGTTCTAATCCTTCACGTCCCTCGTTCACGAAATAGGCGTAAAATTGGTAGGTGTTTGAGAGAAGCTGGAGACTCCTTCCTTTTCTTCGCTCCTCCCGCCTTCCTTCCCTCGGATCTTGCTTCTCTTACTCGGGGTGAACGTGCGAGCCGAGGAACGACGAAGGTGAATAGAGCTCGAAGCCGAGGGATTACCGAGAAATATCAACCTCGACGACCACCTGGTGGATGCAGCCTTTCTATCTACCTGCTACTAACGTCGCTTCAATATCAGCCTTGGTTGGTTACCAGCCTCATCCGCGAAGGATTTCGAAGAACCAGGATGAAACGCCTTCTCACCCCCTAATCAAGCCTGTCCTCCTTTTCTCTCCGCTTGTCACGCGAAAGCTTTACGGCGTTGTACCCTTCTTCTCCTTGAACTTTTTTGGCCGATCGCCCCACCGCGAGGTCAAAGTCAAGGGTACTTTCCATCAGAGAGATACCTTAGGTGCTCTTCTTCTTTGCAACAGAAGGTCAAGAACTGCTTGGGATATTTTCTGGAGTAGTATTGCGGGTTAAGAGTCTTCGCCAATCATTTGTTTTTCTTTTTTTTTTTCCGTCAACTCAATACCGACGCAATGTTTTAGAGGTACTGCTCGAGAGGCACAGAATTTGGAGAGAAAGATGGAAATTCATACGAAGCCTGGAGCTATCGCGGTATTACCCAGGCCGCAGAAAAACACACATACAATACGGATGCAGAGCCGTTGACGTTATCGCATGAAATTTCAATTTCTCATTCCCCCTCCGTCCCGAGAGCAAAAAAGATCGCAATCATTTGCAACGTTGCATGGAACAGCTTTATGATAGAGAACGTCAGCTCACCTTGACGGAATGAATATAATATATTTACGCGGCGTATGATCGCGGATCTATCTCGCCTGCACCCTGCTTCCTGCGCCTGAGTCGGCAGGTAATGAGAAAATATTCGAGGTAATGAACGGACCGAGCGGACTCAGTCTAGACTCTGTACTTACAGAGCATGCGGCCATGAGCCGCCGCCGGAGAAGAAACGACGTTAAATCATCTCATGCAATGGGGTTCCGGACTATTTCACGCAAGAATAGCACAGACGCCTCTGGTAATTACGCAGGACGAGAGGTCCGCGGCTCACCGATGTTCGCGCATTCGTCCTATAACATTCCAGTATTCTTAAGACGTGCGGGATCGAAACGTATATAGTAAAAATACAGAGCTGTTCAAGGATAATAATTATTTATTGCTCCGCTTTCCATCAGGACTTCTTTTACTACCGAGTTTAATGAAGATAGGATAGCAATAAAATGATTCCATAAGTTTTACATCCGTTGCACAAGTACGGTGTAGCCGTAGAATCCCCCTGTAAGCCTCCGGGGCTCTTTCTTCTTGCATCGAACCGACGTGGACATCGCTTGATGGCCTTCCACAATTTTCCCTCGGATTTGCTTTTTATTCCTTCCGGGCATTTGAATCGCGACGGAGAGCCGAGACAAGAAGACACGAGACTGTCGCTGCAGAGTTGGCGAAAAAAATTTGTAACACGGACGAAGCGCACCGAGTATCTTCTCGTGGCATTATGTATGTACAAAGAAGCGACTGCACAGTCCAGAACGCAGCTTCTTCAAGCACGGACGCTGCCCGGAGATCATGCGTCAAACCTTCACCAAGGGAGAATAATTCTCAGAGAATACGAGCGAACGCTGCAAAGTGAATCAGAATAAGCGAGTCTTCTCGCAGGATGTTTCATCTTATTGTTAGCTCCTACAGTGAAAATTCGAGTAGTTATTGTAAATGAATGGAGTACAAGATCGTTTGTTCTCCAGAAGCATGAACGTGTTTTGATGAAAAAAAAAATTATCCAAAGCTGTCGGGAATTTTGCCTCCTCGATTAAAGAAATGAAGCAGTCAAGCGGATACCAGCGACTTGGTACCAACAATGAGACCGGTGTAAGGAGACATTTTGACACTATTTTATCGATCTTTTACGACAGCTTCACCGAGATGCCTGCGCGGACCACAACCTCCAACGACTGGATGTTAAGTGCCAACCGTCGGTGAACCGCGCACCTAGTCATCGGCGGCATAGTCAAGGGCTCGCGAACCGGAGGTCATTGTACGGAGGTGGAGTTGGAGTTGAAGGTGACTGCACCACCCCCTTTTCTCCCGCGGCTAACATCCCATTCGTTCAAACGATATCGCCGCTAATTACCATCAGAATTAACCGATAACTCAGCCGTCGTGGCATCAAGAATAGGCATGATTATGGACTGGTTCCTGTAGTACGAAAAATATACTAGCCCGAATGACACAACCATGGGGGTAGGCGGTATTTATGGATCTGCATGTGAGAACGAAGTTTCGACCAGTCCCTTGGATGTGGTCAATACCAAAACCGTTGCCGAACTCAAAATAAATTCAACCCCCGAGGCCTGCAGACGCGAAGTTTGCATGCCAAAGACTTCCGTGAGCCTGCAGCGCATCACAATCGCCTGATAAACAGCCCCGGAATACTTGTATACCCTATTTCGTAACTTTTGAGGTAACAGTCTAAGGATCTGGAAAGTTATATGGGCATGACGAGACAAATAGAGGTAATTCGCGAGGCATTTGAGGCACGAAAAAATGGATATGACCATTCCCGGTGGAACGGTTTCTCCTTGGTTCTGACCCGACGGTCAGCCGGACGGTAATATTTGCATGCGTTATCATCGCTCTGGCAATCTTGATCCATCGCCGTCGCGTTACCGTACCGTATTCAAAGCGATCCTGGATGTTGTTCAAAAAGACCGTATACCTGTACCTCGACTCCGGACTGCATCGAGCTGTTGCGTAAACGATCGAGTTAGAGACTGTCGTTTCTACATGTAGGAAAACACTAATCACTTTCCCAAGGACATTTCTCTCGAAGATTGATAATGCGAAGCCGTACAACTACATCGCCCGGTCATTCAAGTCACCGTCCTTTCATTTGTAAGTACTGGACAGATGCCCGCTCTGAGTTCCGGTATTAATCTGCCCGCTAGCGACGTAAGAATGAGGATGAATTTGCATTCGGTAGCCGTGCAATCGGGCCTTTGGCTCACGGTCTTATACCAGCCTGAAGACTCTATCTCGCAACGATGATCAGATAGGCCAACTACTCGACATGGAAGCACCTCCTGTCTTTACCGTAGGCGATGGGTGTGCTTGTTGTACTTATGTACAATATATACTTACAACCCCGTGGAACTCTCCCTCTTCCTCTTTGCAAAGATCTTGCCGCCAAGGAAGCCCCTATCAAAGTTTATGCGTAACCGAGCCGAGTAATTGCAAAATTAATTTCGCTCATGAGCAATTACGATGATATTCACCCGAGCACGATTTGAGATCACTTGTTGTGCCATTTTTAGCTCGGCTTGTACAAGCAAAAACTTTACGATAAAAGCTCTGCATGCACGTGTAAATAGAATGAAGTAAATTGTCGAGTTGAGCATGCATGGCGTAAATTTACCGTCACTTTTAAGAGCGTGTGCTCCAATGCTATCTTAATTGTCCTGATACCCATGATCACGATGAACTGCTCGATTGTACCTCAATCAATTAGACCCATTGCAAGCGAACATTTGCCGTACCTCCTGATTGTTGTTATGATTACGGGTTATCCTTTTCTCTGTACTGTCCAAGAAGCAGTGGTTCATTAACGATGGTTAATGTTATTCTTACGAGTCTCCGTATATATAATTACGTAGATACGATAACAATTACCTGCCTCGCAGGATGTAAGGGGGAAAAAAAAAAAAAACGTAGGTACGATAATTTTACCTGTTTCTCAGGAAACCGTGCAATTGCTCCGAGGAAATTTCAATTCGACATACGAGATTACCACAAAATAAAGTATAGCTCAGCAGACCGAAGGGGAGAATATTTCTCGACGAGTTCTCCAAAAAATGTCTTCGACACGTACAATATAATGCCGACCAACAGCAAATCTCCTGTATTCCGTTAATCTCATGACTGGACTACGGAGGTGAAGGAGGTCCCTTCGATCGGACACGACCCAAGAGAGCTGATCGCGCATCTTTCCTTCAGGGTCAAAAGGTCAGCCTTCTTCGTTGGCTCCCACTCGCGATGGCACCGTGAGCGTGTCCCCCGACCAGTACTCGAACCTGGGTTATCTTCGAGTACAAAGTCTTTGAGATCGGCTTAGAGTTCTATATCCGAGCCAGTTTAAAGTGCGCTGAAAGCTGGTCGCATCCTATGCGGTTCAGGAAATATCGCATTTCCCTCCATTCTGAAATATCCCATTCCCCCTGTACTCGAGTTATTTACTATTAAATTTTGAAACTTTCCTATATCAGCGCGTCTCTTCACGTTCCGGTCGTTTCGCAAAGCATCCTTCGAACAGACATCATCACCGAGTGACGTGCGCGTTCGTCGACCTCTTGACTAACAGTCGTCCGTGACCACGACACAAAACACTTACTGGTACGGTCGTTTCACGAGAATACGCATTCAGCAGCAGATATATTGTATCGAATGCTTGCGGCTCTGATTACGGAGACTTTCCTCGCTACCCGTATTGCTTATTGTCTCGTTCGACGGGCTGGACGATAAAATTGTTCTTCCTTGCGTTTCTACTCATCCAACGAGACTTCGTGGTGGTGGCTTTATTTTCAACTGGTCCGATGAGCAACGCCTCTACTGAAAAAGGCCGACGACTCTTCGCTGGCTAAATACGTGAAAGCAGCCCACGGAGTCGTTGTGGCTCGGCCATGCATTAGAGGTGTGGTACGGGTGGTCCTCTTCTAGCTGCAATAGCTGTACGTTGCAGGCCACAGGCTGTGCAGATATGTACGAAAGATTCTTAACCTTCGTGTAACAGCCGGTATATGAAGGCACGAATGCGAACTCCAGAGGTCACATTCGTGTCCGCAAAGATGAAGGCCCCTCTTGCCGGAGTTACCGTTCGTGCCTTGTATTTCATTCCTCGACGCGTGATTCGAGACTCGGAGGCCGATACGCTGCGGCTTCGTGGCTCTATCGCGGTTCTTGGAATATTGGAATTTATCCCGAAGTACACACGTATCGATGTCTGCAAAGTATAACACTTTCCGACGTTCCGCGAGAGCTGCTGCAGAATTTTTCTCCGAAGTTTCAAGTTTTCTTTTACTTCTAGTTGCACAACTTTTTCCTTACTTATTCTTTTTCTCTCGCCACTACACTCGACAAGGTGCAGCACGCTTCAGGCACGGGCTAAGCTTGCGAGAAAAACTTGCGTACTGATCATTAAAAAAATGTGTATTCAACGACCAGCAATCATGGCATGCGCCTTCAACTGTAATGAGGAAATGCTTCTCTTCTGTATTATAACGATCCGAGCGAACTCTTCACAAGTAACAAAGTTTTTACGAGCTCGCGATCTGCCTTATACTCGTGCGTCGCAGTTGTTTTGAATCTATTTACGCTCGAATTAGACATAAGTACATTTTCACCCAGCGGATTGTAACCCGTAGACTCTTATACTCTGCAGTTTCGTGACAGATGCGTATCTTGATTTAAATTAATATAAGCAAAATTGCGATTGTGATCAGGCTTGCGTTATCCTCTTTATGGACGTGTCGGGAGCTGTCGCCGCATTTCTGATGCTGACTCTTCTTGATAAACGCTCGCGATAGAGACGGGAACTGGTTTCGTAGACGAAAAAAAAAGCTTAGAAAAATTCTCTCGGGTTTCGCGAATACTTCACCTTGTATTCTCTTTTTTCCATCCGTCTGTCCGGTTGTCTATCAACGGCTGACAAGATGGGCTTGTAAGAAAGTGTAGAACGGGAAACGAATATAGAATTATATCCAAGAGGTGAAATTCTGAGTCAGTTTTTGCGGACGAGACTGAAAGGCGTCTCCCTGTCATAAAATTTTTCTCGTTCTTGGACGAATACCCGTTTCAATTCAATTACACGTGGCGCGTGATTCTCGGCGCACAGTATATTTCGAGAGAACCGTTACATGGTTCTAAACTCTTGAAGAAATTTGAAGCCTCTCCTACTTGGACCGAGAAAAGTCCCACACACCACAGCTCAATCCTTGATATCCTTGGCTCTGAGCCCGACTCGAACGCCGCTCGGAATGCCCATTATTTTTCCTGCTTTCCAAGCTCGGAGCCAACGCTGCCCGGTGCGCGATGCACTTCCTGTTGAACGGGTAGAGCCGAGGATATCGGATCGGTAACAAAACGATAATTCGCGCAATAAAGCAGAGGCCAGGAAGCAGTGGGAATCGCCTCGAACGCACGCCGGCGCACCGGCAGCGCCTATAAAAGCTCATCATCTCTGCAACGAGAGGCGGCTGCTGCATTGCGTATACCGTAAGGGTATAAAAAGGAGGAAAGTATACGGTACATGCATGCATGTGCACGGACTGTTTCTATCCAATCCGCTACACTTCGCACAAGTGTACCAGGTATTTACTTCGCAGCAGATGTAATTTGCGGTCACGATTAGCGGCGATTTCTGTTCATGCACGATTAGCATAAGCTTGGTGAAAAATCTGCTCAGTTTATGAGACAAGTTTGCAGTATGAAAATCCTCGTTAAACCGAACCGGAAAATATTTTACCGGTTTCAATTACTAAGTTTTATTTAGGCGTGGTCGTAAGCCTCAATTTTGCCTATTACGATTTACTTTGGCTGTGATAAAAGTATAGCGGAAGGAGTTCAACAATTTGAATTCACGTTTGATAGCTTTGCAGTCGGGACTGCTGGGATTAACTGCTTTCACTAGCGGGAAATATACAATTAAAAATCTACCGTGTGTTTGTTGAATATATAGATAAATTTAAGGACCGGGAGAGCGAGTTTTATAGGCTGCCTAAAGTTTCAGACGATTTCGTTGGCGCA